>NC_083224.1:2175738-2463238 GCF_032191835.1 Heteronotia binoei
AAACCGACTGCTCAGCAATTTCATTGAATGCCCACGAGTTCTCGTATTGTGAGGAAGGCAGAAAAGCCCTTCTTTGTCTACCGTCTCTATCCCAGGCATAATCTTGTACATCTCTATCATGTCACCCCGCAGCCGACGTTTCTCCAAGCCTTTCAACCTTTCTTCATAGGAAAGTCTTCCAACCCTTGAATCATTCTAGTTGCCCTTTTCTGGACTTTTTCCAATGCTCCAATATCTTTTTTTTTTTCTGATTTCTGTTGTTGTGAGAAATTAGGGGAAACTGTGTCAGAGTCCGCAACCACGGACGAGGCCATTATTCCAGGGAGATGCAAGCAGAGATGCTCCAGTGTGCCCAAATTCATGCGCCCTGCAAAGGAAAGGGCAGAGCAGCTTGTAGTGTGAACATCTGTGGTCCTTTTAGCCAACCTTCATTTCTACAATGGAGCCACTGGGACTTTAATAGGGGCACCAGTGGGGAAGGTGGAGGCCTAGTTAACTCTTTCGTTACATCCTGTAAATTTTTTCCCAGCTGAGTACAAAAGCAGTAGGGGATGAGGGCAGTTTTACATAGGAAATTGGGAGGAGGGAGGATTAAATTAGGGAGGTGTCTCCTTACATGCATACCTGTCTCTCTCTTTTAATCACAGAGTGTAAGAACATCAGAAGAGCCCTGCTGGGTCAGACCAGGGAGGGTCCATCTAGTCCAGCCTCCTGTCTCACACAGTGGCCAACCAGTTCCTCTGGAGGGCCAACAACGGGGCAGAGAGGCCAAGGCCTTTCCCTGAGAAGAACATTAGAGAGCCCTGCTGGATCAGACCACTGAGGGTCCATCTAGTCCAGCCTCCTGTCTCACACAGTGGCCAACCAGTTCCTCTGGAGGGCCAACAACAGGGCAGAGGGGCCAAGGCCTTCATAAGAACCTCCGAAGAGCCCTGCTGGATCAGACCAGGGAGGGTCCATCTAGTCCAGCATCTTGTTCCACACAGGGGCCAACCTGTTCCTCTGGAGGGCCAACAACAGGGCAGAGAGGCTGAGGCCTTCCCTTGAGAAGAACATCAGAAGAGCCCTGCTGGATCAGACCACTGAGGGTCCATCTAGTCCAGCCTCCTGTCTCACACAGGAGCCAACCAGTTCCTCTGGAGGGCCAACAACAGGGCAGAGAGGCTGAAGCCTTCATAAGAACGTCAGAAGAGCCCTGCTGGATCAGACCAGTGAGGGTCCATCTAGTCCAGCCTCCTGTCTCACACAGTGGCCAGCCAGTTCCTCTGGAGGGCCCACAACAGGGCAGAGAGGCTGATGCCTTCATAAGAACATCAGAAGAACCCTGCTGGGTCAGACCAGGGAGGGTCCATCTAGTCCAGCCTCCTGTCTCACACAGTGGCCACCCATTTCCTCTGGAGGGCCAACAACAGGGCATATAGAGGCTGAGGCCTTCATAAAAACATCATAAGAGCTCTGCTGGATCAGACCACTGAAGGCCCATCTAGTCCAGCCTCCTGCCTCACACAGGGACCAATAACACATCTCCAGCTAAAAGGACTAGGTAATAGTTTATGCCTCAGACCCTGGAGCTGCCAGTTTGAGTAGACCAGACCCAGAAGGGCGGGCCAGAACCAACAGGTTGAAATTAAATCAAAAGAGTTTCTGGCTCAACATTAGGAAGAACATCCTGACCCTTTGAGTGATTCCTCAGTGGCACAGGCTTCCTCCTTGGGAGGGGGTGGGCTCTCCTTCCTTGGAGGTTTTTAAATAGAGGCTAGATGGCCATCTGACAGCAATGAGGATCCTGTGAATTTAGGGGAGGTACTTGTGAGTTAACAAGCTCCGTGGCGCAGAGTGGTCAAGCTGCAGTACTGCAGTCCGAGCTCTCTTCTCACGACCTGAGTTCAATCCAGCAGAAGCTGGTTTCAGGTAGCTGGCTCAAGGTTGACTCAGCCTTCATTCTTCCGAGGTCGGTAAAATGAGTACCCAGCTTGCTGGGGGGGAAGCATAGATGACTGGGGAAGGCAAAGGGAAACCACCCGTAAAAAGTCTGCCATGAAAACGTCGTGATACGTCACCCGGGAGTCGCTTGCGCAAGGGACTACCTTTACCATTACCTTGTGAGTTTCCTGCATTCTGCAGGGTTGGACTAGATGACCCTGGGGGGGGTCTCTTCCAATTCTATGATTCTGTGATCGTGATGGAGCAGAGGTCTGATTCTGTAGAATGCAACTTCCTGTGAACTTTTCTGCAAGATTATACATTTGGGAAACACAGCCCAACTTCTTAGGGCATGAGGACTTTCTCTCTCTTTATAGCCTTTCTTTCAGCTTTCCAAAATAAACTTGAATAGAGCTTTGCTGGGTTTCTGTGCCTTAACCGTTAGGTGCCCCCCTTTGTTCCTGAGCTGCCTTTCATCTGGTTGCTACCGAAACTGTTTCCGCTGTCCTGGTTTTGAGCGTCACACCTCAGACTTTCTCTCCCACTCCTGTTGAAGGTAGGGTTGCCAAATCCAAATCAAGAAGTACCTGGGGACTTTGGGAGTGGAGCCTGGAGACTTTGGGGATGGAGCCAGGAGCAAGGGTGTGACAAGCGATTCCTCAGTGGAACAGGCTTCCTCGTGAGGTGGTGGGTTCTCCTTCCATGGAGGTTTTTCAACAGAGGCTAGATGGCCATCTGACAGCAATGAGGATCCTGTGAATTTAGGGGGAGGCGTTTGTGAGTTTCCTGCATTGTGCAGGGGGTTGGACTAGATGACCCTGGAGGTCCCTTCCAACTCTTTGATTCTAACAGGCTTCCTCCTTGGGAGGTGGTGGGCTCTCCTTCCTTGGAGGTTTTTAAACAGAGGCTAGATGGCCCTCTGACAGCAATGTGGATCCTGTGAATTTAGGAGGAGGTGTTTGCGAGTTTCCTGCATTGTGCAGGGGGTGGACTAGATGACTCTAGAGGTCCCTTCCAACTCTATAATTCTATGATAAGCATAACTGAACTCCACAGAGAGTTCTGGCCATCACATTTCAAGGGATTGCACCTTTTAAATACCTTCCTTCCATAGGAAATAATGGATAGGGGAACCTTTTTTTGCGGCTCATAGGAATTGGACCCCCTGGCCAATCTTTTGAAACTTTGGGGGTAGTTTGGGGAGGGGCACTGGATGCTATCATGAGAATTTGGGGCCACTACCTCAAAATACAGCCCCTCCCCAGAGCCCCAGTTACCCGTGGATCAATTCTCCATTATTTCTATGGGGATAAGACTAATAATAGAGTTTCCAGCAGACACTCCCCTCCCCCCACTTTCTGACGACCCTGAAGCGGGGGGAGGGCCTCCAAACCGGGGGATCCCTGCCCACACCTGGGGATTGGCAACCCTAGTTGAAGGCAGTGGGGGAGGGGGAGATGAGACTGGAATCTCTATTCAGCTTATGTTGCTGGTTTTTGAAGGTGAGGATAAAGATCTCGGCTGTGCGCTGCTGCCTTGATCTATCTGGTCCCTTGCCAGGCTGTTCCCCAGATAACCCTCTCGCCAAGTGTCGGCTGGTGTTCTTGCTCCGGCGGAGCGGCGCAGCTTGCCCCTGGAGGGCATGGGCAGGAGAGGCCAGGCTGCCTCTCCCCGTCTTGTCTTCTGCCTCCGGCTCCCCTGGCAGCCTCGCTGGCGCTTCATGGGAGGGAGGGTGGGCTGCACTGTCTGGCAGACCCCCCGGAGACCGCTCTGCTGCTCAGTCTTGATGCTTTGGAGTCAGCAGAGCGTCTGTCCTCCCCAGCCCCTCCTGTCCCCTTTGGTGCTCCCCTTTCCAAGCCGTTGCACAGAGAGCCCAGGTTCGAATCCCCAGTCGTGCCAGGGAAGCCGGCTGAGTGACCTTTAACTGCGACACTTGTTTAGCGCCGTGAAGCATTCTTGCCAGTATTTTTCCAGGAAGCATTTTTGCCAGTGAAGAAGTCCTTTTCTCCCTTCCTCACAATACAAGGACTCGTGGGCATTCAAGGAAGTTTGCTGAGCAGTCGGGTTAAAAGGGATAAATGGAAGTACTGCTTCACCCAAAGGGTGATTAGCATGTGGAATTCACTGCCACAGGAGGTGGCGGCGGCTGCAAGCATAGCCAGCTTCAAGAGGGGATTGGATAAAAATATGGAGGAGAGGTCCATCAGTGGCTATTAGCCACAGTGTGTGTGTGTGTGTGTATTTTGGCCACTGTGTGATACAGAGTGTTGGACTGGATGGGCCTTTGCCCTGATCCAACAGGGCTTCTCTTATGTTCTTATGTGAGACAGAGTGTTGGACTGGAGGGCCACTGGCCTGATCCAACAGGGCTTCTCTTATGTTCTTATGTGACACAGAGTGTTGGACTGGAGGGGCCACTGGCCTGATCCAACAGAGCTTCTCTTCTGTTCTTATGTGACACAGAGTGTTGGACTGGAGGGGCCATTGGCCTGATCCAACATGGCTTCTCTTATGTTCTAATGTGACACAGAGTGTTGGACTGGAGGGCCACTGGCCTGATCCAACAGGGCTTCTCTTATGTTCTTATGTGACACAGAGTGTTGGACTGGAGGGGCCAGTGGCCTGATCCAACAGGGCTTCTCTTATGTTCTTATGTGACACAGAGTGTTGGACTGGAGGGGCCAGTGGCCTGATCCAACAGGGCTTCTCTTATGTTCTAATGTGACACAGAGTGTTGGACTGGAGGGGCCACTGACCTGATCCAACATGGCTTCTCTTATGTTCTTATGTGACACAGAGTGTTGGACTGGAGGGGCCACTGGCCTGATCCAACAGGGCTTCTCTTATGTTCTTATGTGACACAGAGTGTTGGACTGGAGGGGCCATTGGCCTGATCCAACATGGCTTCTCTTATGTTCTTATGTGACACAGAGTGTTGGACTGGAGGGGCCACTGGCCTGATCCAACAGGGCTTCTCTGATGTTCTTATGTGACACAGAGTGTTGGACTGGAGGGGCCACTGGCCTGATCCAACAGGGCTTCTCTTATGTTCTTATGTGACACAGAGTGTTGGACTGGAGGGGCCACTGGCCTGATCCAACAGGGCTTCTCTTATGTTCTTATGTGACACAGAGTGCTGGACTGGAGGGGCCACTGGCCTGATCCAACAGGGCTTCTCTTATGTTCTTATGTGACACAGAGTGTTGGACTGGAGGGGCCACTGGCCTGATCCAACAGGGCTTCTCTTATGTTCTTATGTGACACAGAGTGTTGGACTGGAGGGGCCACTGGCCTGATCCAACAGAGCTTCTCTTCTGTTCTTATGTGACACAGAGTGTTGGACTGGAGGGGCCACTGGCCTGATCCAACAGGGCTTCTCTTATGTTCTTATGTGACACAGAGTGTTGGACTGGATGGGCCACTGGCCTGATCCAGCATGGCTTCTCTTATGTTCTTATGTTATGTTGTGAAATATTCAGGTAGAGAAGAAGCAATTGTGATACGGGGACATGGCGTACTATCCCATCCACTAAGTACTTCCTGTGCATAGCTGCATGCAATTTATATGCTTAAGTGCATCTGGAAATATTTTGGACTGTTTGAATTCACATTCTTCAGACCGGAAAATCTGGATTTACTTTCATCATTGGACTTTTCGCGGACTGTTTCATTCACTTTAAGTTCCTCCTGTTGTTATATGAAGCTTTATTTATATGTGGATTATTTTCATTATATGTGGCTTGATTTCCTATATTAACATGTGGCTTTTGTTACCATTACATGTGCCTCGCTTTGGGAAGAAGGCAGGGGTGCAAGGGGAGGCCATGCGTCTTAACCAAGAAGCCATTTCCTCCTGGAGAACTGGTCTTTCTCTCACTCTTGCTATCTCCCTCTTTCGCATCTGGAGGCCATCTGCAATGGCAGGAGAGCTCCAGCCCCAGCCTGGAGGCTGGCAACCTCTTGTGCCATGGGCATTGCCCACTCCTGGCAGGCTTGCCTGACACCAGGGCTGGGGCAGACCAGCAGGGAGCCCAAAATGGGCTTTTGATGAGGGCCATCCATCACAGGTCGGCAGCCATTCCTCTCTGTGCTCTGTCTGCAGCAGACAAATGAGGGAGAGGAGAGCTGCTCTTACCTGCAGTCAGCAGCCATTGGGAGGAAGGAAGGAAGGAAGGAAGGAAGGAAGGAAGGAAGGAAGGAAGGAAGGAAGGAAGGAAGGAAGGAAGGAAGGAAGGAAGGAAGAAGGAAGGAGGGGAGAGGGGGAGGAAGGAAGGGATGGAGGGAGGGAGGGAGGGAGAAGGGAGGAAGAGAGAAGGGAGGGAGGGAGGAAGGGAGGGAGGGAGAAAGAAGGAAGAGGGAGGGGAGGAAAGAAGGAAGGAGGAGAGGGAGGAAGAGAGGGAGGGGGAAGGAAGGAAGAGAGGGAGGGGGAGGGAGGAAGGGAGAAGGAAGGAAGAGAGGGAGGGGGAGGGAGGAAGGGAGGGAGGGAGAGAGGGAGAAAGAGAGGGAGGGGGAAGGAAGGAAGGAAGAGAGGGAGGGAGGGGAGGGAGGGAAGGGAGGGAGAAAGAGAGGGAGGGGAAAGGGAGAGAGGAGAAAGAGAGGGAGGAGGGAAGGGATGGGAGGGAGGGAGAAAGAAGGAAGAGGGAGGGGAGGAAAGAAGGAAGGAGAGAGGGAGGAAGAGAGGGAGGGGGAAGGAAGAGAGGAGGGAGGGGGAGGGAGAAAGATAGGGAGGGGGAAGGAAGGGAGGGAGGAAGGAAGGAAGGAAGGAAGGAAGGAAGGAAGGAAGGAAGGAAGGAAGGAAGGAAGGAAGGAAGGAAGGAAGGAAGGAGGGAGGGAGGGAGTTATGTATGATGGAAGGCCTGAAGGAGGTGCGGTGGAGAAGCTGCTGGCTGAGGGGGGGCTTTTTTCCCCCAGCAGGGGTGCCTGTGGGGGGGGGTGTGAGGGAGGTAAAACAGCAGCAGAAATTTCCGAGAGAGTTTCAATAAAGGAGAAGGAAGAAACGGGGTGGGAGAGCAGGTTTGCCAGCTCGAGGCTGGGGAAAAACTGGATAATTTTTAAAGGGGAGGAATCCTGAAGAAGCAGGAGACTTTGGGAGTTGGAGCCAGGAGACTTTGGGGGTGGAGCCAGGAGCAAAGTTGAGACAAGTCTAATTGAACTCCACAGGAGTTCTGGTCATCACAGTTAAAGGGACCACTGCACACCTCTTAAATGCCTTCCCTGCATTGGAAATAATGAAGGATAGGAGCACTTTCTTTGGAGTTCATAGAACTGGACTCCCTGGTCCAATCCTTTTGACATTTGGAGGGTGTTTTGAGGAGAGGCATCGGATGCTATGCTAAAAAATTGGTGCCTCTACCTCAAAAAACAGGGGCCCCAGAGCACCAGAAACCCGCAGATCAGTTCTCCATTATACCCAATGGGCATCGATCTCCATAGGGAATAATGGAATGACCAGCAAATATTTCCCTCCCCCCCCCACACACTTTCTGATGTCCCTGAATCTGGGGGAGGACCTCTAAACCAGGGGATCCCCTGCCCCCACCTGGGGATTGGCAACCCTAGTCTGGAGGCTATTCGTGCAATCCTGCAGAACTGGAGTGTTTCTTGTGATCGTTGGTGGTGGGGCCATTGTGTGCCCTCTCTCCCGTCCCCCTTAATGAGTGGCCGGCCCGATTTATTTCCAAGCGTGCCTGACGATTCTGGAGGAAAAGGCGATTTAACTGGCTGCCCCCTGCCAGCTGACTGGCTCCCCGGTTGCCAGAGTTATCTGGAGTTCAAGGTCTCTCGCGGCATGCTTCGATTTGTGTCCCATTACCCTGAAATCCTGCCTGACAAGAGATAAGGCTTAATACCTCCCAATAGCGACTATCGACATTCACACAGGGCCCATAAATATTAATAGCATTCTAATTAGACCCCCTTCGAATGCATCACCCAAATGAAGCGGCTCGTGCCAAAATAAATCAGCCGGTCCCATTTGCATTCATTTCCAAAGCCTGAAAAGAAAAGTTCCTTCCTTTCTCAGCCTCCCAGATGCTCACTCTGTTTCTGCTCCCACCCGGCTTTCTTTTTTTTTTGGGGGGGGGGATCTCATTTGGAATTCATTAATCTGCTGGGGGCTACTGGCCTAAGCCTGCCATCGCTGCCAGCCATTAAGCGGCACGATTCGAACCCAAGACTTTCTGCATGCAAGGCAATGGCCTCCACTGTTGAGCTGCACTCCCTCAGCACAACACACACAGGTTCCCCTTCTTACTCTTGCCAGCTTTGACCTTGTCAGCACTGGTAGCTCCAATCTCTCGTCAATGCCAGGGGTGTCAAATGTGTGGCCCGAGAACCAAATCAGGCCTCCGGAGGCTCTTATCGTTCCCGTGAGTAATTAATTGTCATTTGTTTCCCGTGATCCATTCTCACTCAGCTTACCCCGCTCTCCCATTCGTCTTCGCTGCTGCGTGGCATCCGTCAGATTTTCCACTATCTGTCGCAGCTTTCGCGCAGCAAATGAAAACTAGTTTTAGCAGTTTCCGTTTGCTGCATGAAAGGCGCACGGTTCCTGTAGTTCTGGCACAGATAGTGGAAATCCGACGGATGCCGCACAGAGAAGATGAACGGGAGAGCGGGGTAAGCTGAGTGCAAAATCGGTCCTTCTCGCTCTCTTGCTTCCTTCTACATCACAGCTTGCTTTGCCAGGCTTGCTCAATCACACAGGAGCTACAGAGAAAAGCCTCTGTTTTCTTCGTGGTTGACCAGCACATGAAGCAACATATTTTAGTCCCACTTGTGAACCTCCTGGTGGCACTTGGGCGGTTTTTTGGCCACTGAGTGACACAGCATGTTGGACTGGATGGGCCATTGGCCTGATCCAGCATGGCTTCTCTTATGTTCTTATGTACAAAAGTTCACAATGCCCAGCCATTTCATGTTTTCCGCTGGGCCTTAGGCTCAAAGCATTGGCCATGAGATTTCTGTAATGAATGTTAATAAATCAAAAACAGGTTTGCAATTTTTCAGACACACACCTGAACAGCATACTCAAGAGTGCTACAGCACAGACATTGTCTCCAGATTTTGATGCAATCATTCAGAGCAAGAGGTGTCGGTTATAGAGACTGTTAAATAAACAAGACATTGCAAGAGTGCTAATTGTTTAAATGGGGGCATTTTTGTAGCAGAAATTCCTTTGCATATTAGGCCACACACTCCTGATGTAGCCAATTCTCCAAGAGCTTACAGGGCTTTTCTTACAGGGCCTACTGTAAGCTCTTGGAGGATTGGTTACATCAACAGGGCCCTGGTTTAAGCATATTTTAAGATTTTTTTTAAAAAAAAAAAATTATGTTTGTCTGTGTCCTTTATAAAGTTTATATCTCCACTACCTAGCATTACATTTTACGACACACATATTATGACTCAGCTCTACCCCACCTGCCTGATGAGATATACATTACCTACCTACCAACTTCTTCTCAGTTTGACCCAGAGAATACTATATTATTATTATTTCTGGGTTACACCTCTGAGGATGCCAGCCACAGTTGCTGGCAAAAACGTCAGGTCTCCACAATGCCATGACCACAGCCACACAACCTGGAAAAATCTACAACCAACAGAGATCAGTTCCCCTGGAAAAATATGGCTACTTTGGCAGGTGGACTTGACAGTATTATAACCCTAAATTGTTGCCTGGCTTGCTCCGGCAGATTGGCCAAGAGCAAACAAACCGAAAACCCTGATTCATTGAAGAGCCTTGGGGTTATGCTGGAGCCAGTGTTAGAGAGCCAGCTTGGTGTAGTGGATAAAGCGGCCCCGTGGCGCAGAGTGGTAAAGCAGCAGTTCTGCGGTACTGTGATCTGAACTCTCTGCTCATGACCTGAGTTCGATCCCAGCGGAAGCTGGTTCAGGTAGCCGGCCCAAGGTTGACTCAGCTTTCCATCCTTCCGAGGTCTGTAAAATGAGTCCCCCAGCTTGCTGGGAGGAAAACGTAGATGACTGGGGAAGGCAATGTCAAACCACCCCATAAAAAGTCTGCCGTGAAAACAACATCACCCCACTGTCGGAAATGACTGGTGCTTGCACAGGGGATCTTTCCTTTCCTTTCTTTGGTGTAGTGGTTAAGTGTGTGAACTCTTATCTAGGAGAACCGGGTTTGATTCCCCACTCTTTCCACTTGCGCCTGCTGGAATGGTCTTGGGTCAGCCAGCACTCTCACAGAGTCATCCTTGAAAGGGACAGAAATCCGTTTGTGCGCAGAACACCACCGACTCACCCCAGGGCTTCATCAGGCTTGTGGGGCTCTCTTCTCCCTCCCCCACTTCTTTCCTCACCTATGAAGCTCCAAGGCTGCTGACACGAGGTTCCTAGCTCCTCCTGCCTTCTCTTTGCAGAGGCTAAACCCAGGGCCGGCTCTAGACTGTCTGGCACCCTAGTAGGGTTGCCAAGTCCTCTTCATCCCCAGGCGGAGGACAGTCGTGTGCATGGCATGCGACAAAATGGCGTCACCCGGAAGTGACATCATCAAAATGGCGGTGCCATGTGGCGCCGCTCTAGGCATTTCCAGGAAAAGTCTATGGTTTTCCCAGACACTCTAGCCACTTAGGTGGTTAAAACTCTGTGGTACCTATGGCACCACAGAGTTTTACCTCCCAAATGGCTAGAGTGGCCAGGAAAACCATAGAGCTTCCCGGAAACTCCCTAGAGCAGCCCCACACGGATGCCACCATTTTGATGACATCACTTCCGGGTGATGTCATTGCGCCAGTGCTGCGGGGGGAGGTTCCCCACGCCAGCCCAATGTGGGCCAGCGGGTTGAGAACCTCCTGGGCAAGGCGAACTTCTTCCCCCCCCCCCCCACCATACTGATAACATCATAGAGTGATATGGGGGTGTCCAGTTTGGCACCCCCCGAAGGCCAGAGCTCTAGGCAATCACCTAGTTTGCCTAGCGACAGGGCTGGCCCTGGCTAAATCAGAAAGCAAGGCTGCAAAGAAAATGCAGAATGGATTTTCATTCAGGCTTCTGGCAGAGCAGAATGTGAACAGAAAATCCACTCCGCCTTTTCCTTGCAACTTTGTCTGTGTGTTTCAATGGGAAGGAACTGCTGTGAATCTTTTATTTATTTATTTATGGTTTATATCCCGCCCTTCCCACCAAGGTGGCTCAGGGCGGCTTACAACAGATAAGTCAAACATAAAATATTAAATTGGTATTTAAATATATAAACATTTAAAACATTCAAAACATTTAAAACCTTAAAAACGTTAAGCATTGCGGCAGTATGCATAGCAAGGATCTGATAGAGCTACATTTAATTTCCTATGTTAGTTAGGTTGTAAGCTAGCCAGAAGAGGGTTGTCTTACAGGCCCTGCGGAACTGAACAAGGTCCCGCAGGGCCCTCATACTTGTGCTTTTCCTTGATGTTTTATGTTTCAAATTGCATTGCAAAATCCACTATCCTCCCTTTCTGTTTTAAAACAAAATACCGCAAGAGCTTTAAGCATGTTTGCATTTTAAGTTTAAAAACTGGTATCTTTAATTGTGGTGTCCTCTATAGAGACCATATTTTATTTTATCATATGTATATCCGCCCTCCCCAAACAGGCTCAGGGCAGCTAACAACAATTCTCTAATCCCGACACAATCCCAGTCTACGCCAGCATCGTGTTGACATTTGCCCTACTCTAAATAGGCACCAGTGCAGCGGTTACTTTAGGACATAAAATATGACTATGGACAATTTTACTTGGCATGAAATCATCACAACCAGCTTATTAAAAGTATAGTATATCCAAACAATTATTACAAACAGAATTTACTTTTAAAATAATATTTATTTGTAATTTGAACTAGTGGAGCAACCATCTCCTGAACGGTTTACTATTTGAACATCTTGTCATAAAATATTTTATTCACCATGTTAAGAACATCAGAGAAGCCCTCTTGGATCAGGCCAGTGGCCCATCCAGTCCAACACTCTAAGTCACATAAGAACATAAGAGAAGTCATGTTGAATCAGGCCAATGGCCCATCCAGTCCAACACTCTGTGTCACATAAGAGAAGCCTGTTGGATCAGGCCAATGGCCCCTGCAGTCCAACACTCTGTGTCACATAACAACATAAGAGAAGCCCTGTTGGATCAGGCCAGTGGCCCATCCAGTCCAACACTCTGTATCACATAAGAACATAAGAGAAGCCCTGTTGGATCAGGCCAATGGCCCATCCAGTCCAACACTGTGTCTGTCACATAAGAGCATAAGGGAAGCCCTGTTGGATCAGGCCAGTGGCCCCTCCAGTCCAACACTCTGTGTCACATAAGAACATAAGAGAAGTCATGTTGGATCAGGCCAATGGCCCATCCAGTCCAACACTCTCTGTCACATAAGAACATAAGAGAAGCCCTGTTGGATCAGGCCAATGGCCCATCCAGTCCAACACTCTGTCACACAGTGGCCGAAAAAAAAATTATACATACATACATATATAAATGTTAAAATAAAACACTCCACAATCAATTTATTTTATTTTTTTCAATTTTGCAATTTTTCGGGGGGAAAAACCAAAAAGGCTTCAGGGAAAAAAAAATCCCATTTTTTATTGGTTTTTTTCCAGGTGTTTACATCTCTAATCCCAACACAATCGCAGTCTATGCCAACTTCATATTTACATTTGCCCTACTCCAGATGGGCACCGGTGCAACTTTTGGGTGGGCCTGTCTCCTGACACACTTATTTAGTAGCCACCCAAAGTAGTTCAAGAGCTGGGCTTAGTCATGTTCCCAAAACAGGCTGGACTCTGGAGAACAGTCCTTCTGTCAGGGGGAGCTGGAATATGGGGCTAGGAGAAAACTGTGATTCTTCTCTGGATGAAAGACTTGTGATATTTGCTCTGCTTCTTCAAGTTGTAAGAAGCACCAAGGCATACCGTACTCTTGGATTATTTCCCTGTGGAAGAAGAAAACCCTGGAGCCTTCTGGTGTCTTATTATTTGCTTTAATGACAGATGTACTGGCAGAACTGAGCACATGTGGAAGCCACAGGAATTCCCACAGAAAGTCCACTGCCCCACATGAAATGCTCAGAGGGAGCATTTCTGTGCAAGATCCCCTAGCTAAAGCCCATCTGTCTTCCTGTCCTGAGTTTAGGCTTGCCAATCCCAGGTCCCAGCAGGGGTTCTTCTGCTTTCCCAGGCTCCTTCCCGCCCCCAATCAGCTGGCTAGAGGGGGGAAGCCCCGACCCCAGAGGACCATGTGCCTTTGCACCTCCGGAGGCTTCAGTCTCCAATTGAAAGGCTTCCTCTTGGGATGGGGTGTCTGTGTTATTTGGAAGAAGTTGGCAGCAACTCATGAGTAGAGAGGCCAGTCCCTCGCTTCAGAGTCACCAGAAACAGGGTGTGTGCAGCCAGAAACGGGGGGGGGGGGGGGAGGAAATGTCTGCTGAGCACTTCATTATTCCCTATATGGAGATCGATTCTCATAGGGTATAATGGGGAATTGATCTGGAGGTTTCAGGGGCTCTGGGGGAGCTGTTTTTTGAGGTAGAGGCATCAAATTTTCAGTATACTATCTAGTGTTTTTCCCCAAAGTACCCCTCCAAGTTTCAAAACGATTGGACCAGGGGGTCCAATTCCATGAGCCCCAAAAGAAGGTACCCCTATCCTTCATTATTTCCTATGGAAGGAAGACATTTAAAAAGGTGTGCTGTCCCTTTAAATGTGATGGCCAGAACTCCCTTTATGCTTGTCACACCCTTGTTCCTGGCTCCGCCCCCAATTTCTCCTGGCTCCACCCCCAAAGTATCCTGGCTCCACCCCCAATGTCCCCAGATATTTCTTGAATTGGACTGAGTTAGACAAACCTGGGCAGAGCTATTCAACCCGGTGACCAAACGAAGCCTTTTCCTTCTGGGGCAGCAGAGCGCTGAACCCGTGCTTAGGAGCCAATAGTAATGGAAAAAAATCGGCTTCTGTGCCAGTGCCTATAGTGGTATTGGGTGGGCTCAAGGCCAAATAATTAAGTATTATTTGCAGGTGTAGGATGCTTACAGAGAAAACATTGAAGCCCCAGCTGGAATACTTCACAGGTTTTTAGAATAGCACTCCTTTTGTAGCTGGAGCTGAAGCAACTGACAATTTGTGTTGCAGGTCAAACATCTAAAAGGGAACAAACTGAATTAACAAATGATACTTCTCTTCTCACACAAACACACACAGAAGGCAAGTGACTAATGGCCATTTGCCTTTCTGCAACCTGAAACAATAATGCCATATTTGAATAAAGAGCAATACTTCCTAAAATACTTTCAGCCAGTATCATAATGCCCCTGTATAAAATCGATGGTGCGGTCTCATTTGGAATACTGTGTTTCAATTCTGGTCACCGCACTTAAAAAAGGATATTATAGCATTGGAAAAAGTCCAGAGAAGGGCAACTAGAATGATTAAAGGTTTGGAACACTTTCCTATGAAGAAAGGCTAAAACGCTTGGGCTGTTTAGCTTGGAGAAACGTCGACTGCGGGGTGACATGATAGAGGTTTACAAGATAATGCATGGATGGAGAAAGTAGAGAAAGAAGTACTTTTCTCCCTTTCTCACAATACAAGAACTCGTGGCATTCGATTAAATTGCTGAGCAGACAGGTTAAAACGGATAAAAGGAAGTCCTTCTTCACCCAAAGGGTGATTAACATGTGGAAGCTTCCAGGAGGTGGTGGAAGCTTCAAGCATAGCCAGCTTCAAGAGGGGATTGGATAAAAATATGGAGCAGAGGTCCATCAGTGGCTATTAGCCACAGTGTGTGTGTATATATATATATATATATATACATACACACACACTGTGTGACACGGAGTGTTGGACTGGATGGGCCATTGGCCTGATCCAACATGGCTTCTCTTATGTTCTTAAAATACATACAATGAAGTAATTGCATTAACAAACTATATATCTCAAAGATATACAATCACCTGAAAAAAATTACAGGTTACAACAATTTCAAACAAAACCAAGTTTCATAACAATATTCCTCAATTTACTGAAATTAAATTCAAATGACCATATAGTTAGTATAGGATTAAGTAGTGTATGTCTGATTTACCGGATACAAATAATAATCTCTTAATGAGCTAAGACCCTTCCTTAGCTGAGTTTTGTTTTCTCAGATTCATAAGAAACACTTAATGGTTAGGGTTGCCAACTGCCTGGAGGCAAAATGTGTGGTGTCCTTATAACACCATATGGGATAGTGGATGAATTTGAGGGCTTCACACATGGCTAAAGCTTCTTCCACATTTAGAGCATTTTAACAATTCTTCCTGGTTACGTAATATTTGTGTTTACATTCAAGCTTTCTACAATGGTTTATATCCATGCCGGCCCTTTATATGGTTTGTGGTTATTTTTAGTTATGAATTAAGTTAAAAGCTCTTTTAACAGGCTAAGCAATTACATGGTTTTTTCTTCTGTGGTTCCTTGGTGCAGCTGAAGACTGCCACTCCAACTGAATCACTTTCCCACACTCTGAGCATTCAAAAGTCTCTCCTCTGTGTGGCTTCTCTGATGGTTTTGAAGATTGCCACACTGACTGAATCTCTTCCCACAATGTGAGCATTCAAAAGTTTTCAACCCCCTGTGGGTTCTTTGGTGCAGCTGAAGGTGGTTTCTCTGACTGAACCTCTTTCCACACTCTGAGCATTCAAAAGGTCTCTCCCCTGTGTGGCTTCTCTGATGTCTCTGAAGGACTCTTTATCATGATTTGGATGAATGAATAGAGGGAATGCTTATTAAATTTGCAGATGATACTAAATTGGGAGGGGGTTGCAAACACAGAAGACACTGGGCTAAAATCAATAAAATGAATTTTGACAGGGAAAAATGTAAAGTTCTGCTTTTAGGTAGGAAAAATCCAATCCATGGTTATAGGATGGGGGAGACTTGTCTTAGCAGTAGTCTGTGCGAAAAGGATCTAGGGGTCTTAGTGGATCATATGCTGAACATGAGTCAACAGTGTGATGCGGTGGCTAAATAGGCCAATGCAATTTTGGACTGTATCAACAGAAGTCTAGTGTCCAGATCATGTGATGTGCTGGCATCACTTTACTCTGCTCTGGTAAGACCTCACCTGGAGTATTGTGTTCAGTTTTGGGCACCACATTTTAAGAAGGATATAGACAAGCTGAACGGGTCCAGAGGAGGGTGACGATGGTGAGGGGTCTGGAGACCAAGTCCTATGAGGAAAGGTTGAAGGAGCTGGGATGTTTAGCCTGGAGAGGAGGCAGCTGAGAAGTGACAGGATCACCATCTTCAAGTCCTTGAAGGGCTGTCATGTAGAGAATGGTGTGGAATTGTTTTCTGTGGCCCATAAGGCAGGATCAGAACCAATGGGTTGAAATTAAATCAAAAGAGTTCCGGCTCAACATAGGAAGAACTTCCTGACCATTAGAGCGGTTCCTCAGTGGAACAGGCTTCCTCGGGAGGTGGTGGGCTCTCCTTCCTTGGAGGTTTTTAAACAGAGGCTAGATGGCCATCTGACAGCAATGAAGATTCTGTGAATTTAGGGGGAGGTGTTTGTGAGTTTCCTGCATTGTGCAGGGGTTTGGACTAGATGACCCTAGAGGTCCCCTTCCAACTCTATGATTCTATGACTCCGTCTTTCACTGAATCTTTTCCCACACTCTGAACATTCAAAAGTTCTCTCCCCTGTGTGGGTTCTTTGGTGCAGCTGAAGAGTGCCTCTACAACTGAATCTCTTCCCACACTTTGAGCACTTAAGAATTCGTTTTCCTTGTGTGGATTCTCTGATGCTTGTGAAGATTCCCTCTCTCACTGAATCTCCTTCCAAACTCAGTGCATTCAAACGGTTTCTCCCCCCCCTTCATATTCTTGGTGTAGAGGGAGCTGTGATGTGGTTTTGAAGTACCTTACACACTGAACAGATGTACTTGCCTTCATTACCTTCTGCTTTGGAAAATATGCATTATGTCGTCTTCCATCTCTCTTCTCAACTGTATGGTTGCCTTTCTTTCTCTTGATTCCTAATGTTTTCTTCCAAGTCTTCATTTTTAACTTACATATGAACACCTGAAGCTGCCTTCTACTGAATCAGACCCTGGATCCATCAAAGTCAGTCTTGTCTCCTCAGACTGGCAGCGGCTCTCCAGGGTCTCCAGCTGAGGGTTTTCACTCCAATTTGCCTAGACCCTTTTAGTTGGAGATACCGGGGATTGAACCTGGGGCCTTCTGCTTACCAAGCAGATGCTTTGCCACTGAGCCACCGTCCCTCCCCTAATATGAACCTATGAAGCTGCCTTCTACTGAATCAGACCCTGGGTCCATCAAAGTCAGTCTTGTCTACTCGGACTGGCAGTGGCTCTCCAGGGTCTCAAGCTGAGAGTTTTCATGCCAATTTGCCTAGACCCTTTTTAGTTGGAGATACCGGGGATTGAACCTGGGACCGTCTGGCAACTGCTGATCAAGTTCCTCACCCTCCTCGTTCCTCTGATCATCCTCTGCTGGAATAAAGAGAGAGATTCCATTAACACCTGGGTGCGCAGAGAGAGTGAGAGAAACAGAAAGTGGTCGTTCTTATTTGGGGAAGGAAAGAAATCCAAGACCAAAAATTCTTCTGGAAGGACGGAACCATGGTCAGGATCACAGCCCACAATCCCAACCTGTATAAGGGGGACAGATCTGTGAGGAAAGTCACCCAAGTTCCCCTCAAGGGTTAATGTGGTTATGAAGTGGTCTGGCCTGACTTGTAGATGTTCTTGATTTGACTCTCCTTGCAGCTTATCTTTTTCAAGGCAAGATTGCGTTTTTTGGTTAATCCTGAGAACCTGTATCCAATTGTGTAACTAGGAGGGAGGGGGTGGTGGGTGGGAGAGCTGGAAGATTCCATCAGAGTGGACCCTTGATTGGATCACCTGATGCTACAGAGATAGAAAGTATAATACCAGCTGCCATGAGAACTTTATGCTCGTGCCACGCTGGTGCACTTTGATATTTTCTTGCTTCATCCTGATGAATAGGTTCATGTAGAGTATCTTAGGCTAGAAGTGGAATAATTACACTGCAACAAGATGAACCATCTAATACCAGGTATTCCATGTATTAGATAGAACGGTTTGGTTTTCTTGTTTTTCTGTTGCTGAGCAGTAGAAACTGTGCTGTTAAGTAATGTCTTGTTTTTACATCCTTCAAAAATCTTTACATATTATTAAAAGAGTCTGCTTTACTTTTGTAAAATCTCCATTTTCTCCATTTTGGTGTAGTGGTTAAGAAGAACACAGACTCTAATCTGGGAGAAGCGGGTTTGATTCCCCACTGCTCCACATGCAGCTGCTGGGGTGACCTTGGGTCAGCCCCAAGTTCTCACAGAGCTGTTCTCCAAAAAGCTCTCTCAGCCCCACCTACCTCACAGGGTGAACAAAGCAGGAGTCAAGTTTCACGTTTAAGACCAACCAAGTTTTATTCAGAACGTAAGCTTCCATTGTAAGTTTTATTCAGGCAAGAGACCAACCAAGTTTTATTCAGAACCTAAGCTTTCGTTGTAGGTTTTATTCAGGAAAGAGACCAACCAAGTTTTATTCAGAACATAAGCTTGGTTGGTCTTAAAGGTGCAACTTGACTCTTGTTTTGTTCAACTGCTTCAGACCAACATGGCTGCCTGCTTGGATCTACCTCGCAGGGTGTCTGTTGTGGGGAGGGGAGGGAGATTGCAAGCAGCTCTGAGAGGACAGGGTATAAATCCAATCTCTTCCTCCATTCTCCGAACTGGGTGCTGCTCAGGTACAAAGGCTAGTGACCCAGCGGGACCCAGGCTTGGGTTCTGGACAGGATCTTTTCCAGGTCACAGTTAAAGGGGATGTAATCCCATCCTGGGGGAAGGGTGTGTTGTAAAGTAAGCAACAGAGAAATGAGGATCAGGCCCCTTCCAGAGTCTTTCCAGCGTCATCCCCACTTCCGGACAGGACACCTTCTCAAGCCTGGGTGACGGCCACAACACTGGCCTCAGTTGCCCTTGGGCAAGCAGCCGGCAAAGCCTCAAAATGTTATCAAAGATTTCAGGTTTTCACGGCTGGTAACATCATTAGGGTTTGTAGAATCTTTCGGGATCAAGTGCCGTGTTCTACTGGAGAAAGTTTTCCTTCCAGACGTTTCGTTCTCAGCTGCGGAGAACATCCTCAGTGGCGTTGCAGCCGGAGCAGGCGCTCAGACCTTCTTGGCTGCTGTGCATTGAGTGGGGCCAGGGCTGCTGGAGAGCTGCTATTTCTAGGCTGGAGGGGGTGTGATGAAAGGGCAATTAGTTTGTGGATGTGCCCATTGCTTGGTGGGGTTTCCTGGAAGGGTAGTGATAAGGAAACTGGCTGTTGGATGTGACCATTGTTCCTTGTTAATTGCTGGGAGGGTTGGAAGGGGTTTGAAGATAAGGAAGATGGTTGTTGACTGTGCTGATTGTTCTGTGGAATTTGCTGGTTGTTCTGAGACTTTCTGCAATTTATAGTCTGTAGGGTGTTTTGCAGAGCTAGGTACCAAGATTGGTGGATGAAAATGCCTTCTTCCTTTCTGTTAAAATTGTGCTGGTTGTTTTGCTGTTCAACAGTTTGGTTCATGCACCATCTCGTGGGCACCAACTCACACCTTTGGCCCTTGTGAAGGATCCATAACCAGAGAGGTGGGGCTCTGGTAGTTCTCCCGTGTGACTTCTCTGTAGAGAGCCCTCTGGGCCGGATCCGGAAGGGCCCGTTCTGCTGGGGTGAAGCAGATAGGCACCTCCTCAAAGGTAAAGGGGCACTGAAAGAAAAAGCAGATTCCCTCGTCAGCGATCATGCCAGACAGGCACTGCACACTGGAAGGGAGGAGTCTGGGGCAGAACAGGAAATACGGCTTGGCATGGGGAAAGGGAGCTGCATTTAGATCCTCTCTCATCCAGACCCTTGTAGAAACTGTGGGAGCAGAAGCCCCCCCCCCCCCCCCCGAGAAAAAAGGGGGACCCAGGCTGTCTCCTGCTCATCTCCCCTTCCTGGACTAATAATAATACCTTTTATTTATATCCCGCCCTCCCCGCCAAGGCAGGCTCAGGGCGGTTAACAGCATCAGTCAATATAACAGATAATACAATACTTTAACAGTAGGTAACAATTAATTACAATTCTAAAAACAGTAAAACAATAAAATTAACATCTAGGTGCTATTCTGATAGATAACAAAATCATTTAAGCAGTCTCTCAGTTTTTAGTCGGTGAAGGCTTCACTAAAGAGGAAGGTCTTGCACGCCATGCGGAATCGGTCAAAGTCCCGCAGGGCCCGCACTTCCTCCGGGAGCTGGTTCCGCAGGTGTGGGGCCACAACAGAGAAGGCCTGAGTGCGGGGACTCTGCAGTTTTGCTTCCTTCGGCCCAGGAGTAGTCAACAGGTCCTTCCCTGCTGACCTCAGTGCTCTCTGGGGTTCATATGGGGAAAGACAGTCCCTCAGGTAGGCAGGTCCTCGGCCATATAGGGCTTTAAAGGTAATGACCAGCACTTTGTAATGGATCCGGTACATAACTGGCAGCCAGTGCAGTCCGCGTAGCCCTGGCTGTATGTGCTCCCATTTTGGGAGCCCCAATAACTAGAGGTAAAGCAGCCGTTTCCACACCTCCAGCAAGACAGCAGCTCAACAGCGTCTCTCCACTGCCTGTTCGTAACAGAAAGGAAGAAGGGAGGGGGTTTGACTTCTTATTCCATGTGCTTGTTTGTTCCCTGCTTCACGCACCCCCTTCTCAGGTGTCTGAAACAAGCCCTGTGCACACTCAACAAATTCTCTCACACTTTTCACTAAATTTGGGGAGAGGCAGAAGAGAAGTACCCCTGAGCCTCAGGGGTAACAAACTCTGCCAACATATTTCAGACTTCAAACGTGCCCTGGGAACTCAGGAGTTCCTAAAGTTACAGCATCCCTGATGGATCAGAGCCCAAACCCAGGAATCCCATTCTTCTGCCGGCTGGGCCCTTGAGTCTGGGCTGGCGGTGGATATAGATGGGGGTGGAAATGACGTTGCATGAAATGCCACCATCACATTCAGCCCAAATCTCAGATGTCACTCGAGTGTTTCTGGAGAATTCAGAGTAATATCAGTGCCAAGATTCACACCAAGGCCCTCCTCAAATCTCCTGGGGTGCCCAGCCAGAAGAACATAAGAGAAGGCATGTTGGATCAGGCCAGTGACCCATCCAGTCCAACACTCTGTGTCACACAGTGGCCAAAAAACCCAGGTGCCATCAGGAGGTCCATCAGTGGGGCCAGGACACGAGAAGCCTTTCCAATGTGCCCTCCCAAGCACCAAGAATACAGAGCATCACTTGCCACAGACAGAAGAACATAACAGAAGGCATGTTGGATCAGGCCAATGGCCCATCCAGTCCAACACTTGGTGTCACACAGTGGCCAAAAAACCCAGGTACCATCAGGAGGTCCATCAGTGGGGCCAGGACACTAGAAGCCTTCCCACTGTGCCCCCCCAAGCACCAAAAAGACAGAACATCACTGCCCCAGACAGAGAGTTCCAATGATAAGCTATGGCTAATAGCCACTGATGGACCTCTGATCCATATAAGAACATAAGAGAAGCCATGTTGGATCAGGTCAATGGCCCATCCAGTTGAACACTGTGTCACAAAACCCAGGCGCCATCAGGAGGTCCACCATTGGGGCCAGGACACTAAAAGCTCTCCCACTGTGCCCTCCCAAGCACCAAGAATACAGAGCATCACTTGCCACAGACAGAAGAACATAACAGAAGGCATGTTGGATCAGGCCAATGGCCCATCCAGTCCAACACTTGGCGTCACACAGTGGCCAAAAAACCCAGGTGCCATCAGGAGGTCCATCAGTGGGGCCAGGACACTAGAAGCCCTCCCACTGTGCCCCCCACCAAGCACCAAGAAGACAGAGCAACACTGCCCCAGGAAGAGAGTTCCAACGATAAGCTGTGGCTAATAGCCACTGATGGACCTCTGCTCCATATAAGAACATAAGAGAACCCTGTTGGATCAGGCCAATGGCCCATCCAGTCCAACACTCTGTGTCACACAGTGGCCAAAAATCCCAGGCGCCATCAGGAGGTCCATCAGTGGAACTAGAAGCCCTCCCACTGTGCCCCTCCCATTGCAGCCCCCAGTTTGTCATCCCTACGGCACAGTCTTGTTTCCCACAGGGCTCCACCAGATGGCCCTATAAGCACGGGCACAGAAGCCAAACTTTTCCTTTATTATTGGCCTCTAGGAACTGGTTTCCAGCGCTCTGCTGCACTAGAAGGCTGAGGCTCCCTGGATTCACCAAGCTGTATAGCTCTGTCCAAGTTTGTCTACCTTTGTTTTTTGAGCAACCCTGACCTCCTTTTACGGAAGGAAAGTGAAATATCAATATGTGAATTAATAAAAGGGCCTGCGCTCCACCAATTTGTCTGACCCCCGTTGACAAGAATCACAGTTAGTGGACATTGAGTGCTGTGTGTTGTGTTGTCACACAGCAGGGAACCCGGAAGGGCCTTCTGTTGGCCACTCTCTGCTGGAGAGCCAGTTTGGTGAGGAGAGCCAGTTTGGTGTAGTGGTTAAGTGTGCGGACTCTTATCTGGGAGAACCAGGTTTGATTCCCCACTCCTCCACTTGCACCTGCTAGCATGGCCTTGGGTCAGCCATAGCTCTGGCAGAGGTTGTCCTTGAAAGGGCAGCTGCTGTGAGAGCCCTCTCCAGCCCCACCTACCTCACAGGGTGTCTGTTGTGGGGGAGGAAGGGAAAGGAGATTGTGAGCCGCTCTGAGACTCTTCGGAGTGGAGGGCGGGATATAAATTCAATATCTTCATCTACCTCACAGGGTATCTGTTGTGGGGGAGGAAGGTAAAGGAGATTGTGAGCCTCTCTGAGACTCTTCGGAGTGGAGGGCAGGATATAAATCCAATATCTTCATCTTCAAAATGGAAAAAGAGCTTCAAAATTTCCAGAAATTTTACATCTCTACTCTGCGCCCTCCTAGGCAGATGCCTAGGAGGGCGCGGAGTAGAGATGTAAAATTTCTGGAAATTTTGATGCTCAGAAAACCCCCCCAGTTTTTTTCCATTTTTTTTTTAAAAACCTGGAAATTTTTTTTTTGGGGGGGGGGGAAATGCTACATTGGCACTTCTTTTTTCTTTTCCAGATTAAAAGTCATTCTGTTACTTTAGGAACATAAAATATGACTACTAACAATTTTACTTGGCATGAAATTATCACAACTAGCATATTAAAAATATAGCCCTTGGATGACCCAGGGGTCAAAAGATTACTGAAGGAGGATAGGGAAATGGCTGAGCTGAATGCATTTTTTGCCTCTATCTTCACTGTGGAAGACGAGAAGTGTTTGCGTGCTCCAGAACCACTAATTTTGGGAGGGGTGTTGAAAGACCTGAGTCAGATTGAGGGGACAAGAGAGGAGGTCCTACAACTGATAGACGAATTAAAACTAATAAGTCACCAGGTCCGGATGGCATACATCCAAGAGTTCTGAAAGAACTCAGTGTTGAACTTGCGGATCTCCTGACAAAAATATCTAATCTTTCATTGAAATCTGCCTCCGTTCCTGAGGACTGGAAGGTAGCAAATGTCACCCCCATCTTTAAAAAGGGTTCCAGAGGACATCCGGGAAATTACAGGCCAGTCAGTCTGACTTCAATACCGGGAAAGTTGGTAGAAACCATTATCAAGGACAGAATGAGTAGGCACATTAATGAACACGAGTTATTGAGGAAGACTCAGCATGGGTTCTGTAAGTGAGCTGATCACACCTAGAAAGCATTCCAAAGCCTTTGGAACACTAGACAGGACAAGTACAGGCATTTTACACAACATAACAGCTGGGGGAAAAGCGTAGAGGACTGGGGAAGGCAATGGCAAACCACCCCGTAAAAAGTCTGCCGTGAAAACGTTGTGAAAGCAACGTCACCCCCAAGTCAGAAACAACTGGTGCTTGCACAGGGGTAGGGTTGCCAATCCCCAGATGGGGGCAGGGGATCCCCTGGTTTGGAGGCCCTCCCCCCGCTTCAGGGTCGTCAGAAAGCGGGGGTGGGGAGGGAAATGTCTGCTGGGAACTCTGTTATTCCCTATGGAGAGTTATTCCCATAGAAAATAATGGAGCATTGATCTGCAGGTATCTGGGGCTCTGGAGGGGCTGCTTTTTGAGGTAGAGGCACCAAATTTTCAGTACAGCATCTAATGCCTCTCCCCAAAATACCCCTCAAGTTTCAAAATGATTGGACCAGGGGGTCCAATTCTATGAGCCCCAAAAGAAGGTGCCCCTATCCTTCATTACTTCCTATGAAAGGAAGGCACTGAAAAGGTGTGCTGTCCCTTTAAATGTGATGGCCACAACTCCCTTTGGAGTTCAGTTATGTTTGCCACAGCCTTGATCTTGGCTCCACCCCTAATGTCTCCTGGCTCCACCCCTAATGTCTCCTGGCTCCACCCCCAAAGTCTCCTGGCTCCACCCCCAAAGTCCCCAGATATTTCTTAAATTGGACTTGGCAACCCTACACAGGGGACTACCTTTTTTACTTAACCACTATACCAGACTAACTCTCACGATGTACACAAAAGCTCTCCTGTTGTCTGGACCCAGCACCCCTGCTCCAAAGTTTGTGCTTTCCTTTACAGGCCCTTTGCGTGTTCAGCCGCCAACAAAGAGACTTTGCGAATTGTCCCCGGCTGGAGTCCTTTGTTGCAAAGCAAGGGCTGATCATACCTGCTTCAAATGATTGAAGGAGTGTTTAAAGACGGCCTTTGATGAGGCAGTTGGTGAAGTCTCCGAAAGAGAGAGAGAGAGAGAGGGAGAGAAGAGAAAGGGATGATTAAGCCCCTGTCTGGAAAAAGAGGCTGGCTGCAACCTGGCTGAGCGGAAGAGCAAACCTCCGACCCCAATCAGGGTGAAGTTATTAATGGCTCTCCCCCCTCCACACACACACACACACACCTGGAGATTTGCATTGACAGCAGTTTGGGCAGTAATGAGCCAGCCTAACCGTGCTTCACCTCCTCGCCTGCAGCTCCCACTGCATCGATCTGCAGGAGAAGAAGGGGCTTGCGCGGTGCCCACAGCTGTGCCGCTGTGCAGGTGTGATCTCCCCGGGCCAGCCTCTTTAGCACATCAGTGTGCTAAGTGCTACATCTCATCAGGCAAAGCAGAAGCGATAGGGAGAGGGATATGGGGGGCATCATTGATGCTCTCACAGAGGCTGCAGTGGGGGGGGGGGAGTCGCAACCACTGAAGCAGGAGAATTTAAAAGCTTTCGATGCAGGCCAGCTCAAAGGCGCTTTGAAAATCCACTCACCTCTGGCCCCCAAATCGGAAACCAGGGGAATGTGGAATAAAGACAAGCCATTCGTGACGCTGAAGTGAAACACCAGCTGCTGCTTAAGAATGCAAGAGCCCTGCTGGATCACGCCAGGGAGGGTCCCTCCAGTCCAGCCTCCTGTCTCACACAGGGGCCAACCTAGAGTTGCCAAGTCCAATTCAAGAAATATCTGGGGACTTTGGGGGTGGAGCCAGGAGACTTTGGGGGTGGAGCCAGGAGACATTGGGGGCAGAGCCAGAAACAAGGGTGTGACAAGCCGTTCCTCTGGAGGGACAACAACAGGGCAGAGATGCCGAGGCCTTCCCCTGAATAGCCAGCGCAGTTCCAGCTCTAGTCCAAGAGCAAACACACACATGCACATAGACCCAAGCGGGCAGCCGTGTTGGTTTGAAGAAGCTGAACAAAGCAGGAATCAAGGGCACCTTTAAGACCAACCAAGTTTTATTCAGAACGTCAGCTTTCGTGTGCTCTCTAAGCACACTTCATCAGACGAGGGGATCAGGTATTGTGGGCTGAAATGCAAGCCCTGTGTTGATTAAGTCTGCAGACTGATCACACGGTAACCCAGTGTGGCTTAGCCATTTGGTCTGGCTAGCCATAAAAAGTAATAAAGTCCTCTGCCGATTGGTGTTTCTGTAAATCTAGGTGAATCACAAAAGGACGTGTATTTCCTAGTTGTAGTCCACCTAATTTACTTATCAACATCAATCTATACATTATAAACAACATTCTAGTCTGCCATTAGAAAACATACAAGAATACATAAAGTGAAAATGGGTTAAGTATATGTAATGAGATAAATACCGAATATCCCTTATTTGAATATGTCAATATAAAACATTATTCTGATACACTATTATACACGTACTAGGAGGAGGAGGAGGAGGAGGAGAAGAAGAAGAAGAAGAAGAAGAAGAAGAAGAAGAAGAAGAAGATGATGATGATGATGATGATGATGATGATGATGATGATGATGATGATGATGATGATGATGATGATGATGATGATGATGATGATATTGGATTTATAGCCCGCCCTCCACTCCGAAGAGTCTCAGAGCGGCTCACAATCTCCTTTACCTTCCTCCCCCACAACAGACACCCTGTGAGGTGGGTGGGGCTGGAGAGGGCTCTCACAGCAGCTGCCCTTTCAAGGACAACCTCTGCCAGAGCTATGGCTGACCCAAGGCCATGCCAGCAGGTGCAAGTGGAGGAGGGGGGAATCAAACCCGGTTCTCCCAGATAAGAGAGCTCTGGCTGACCCAAGGCCATTCCAGCAGCTGCAAGTGGAGGAGTGGGGAATCAAACCCGGTTCTCCCAGATAAGAGAGCTCTGGCTGACCCAAGGCCATTCCAGCAGGTGCAGGTGGAGGAGTGGGGAATCCAACCCGGTTCTCCCAGATAAGAGAGCTCTGGCTGACCCAAGGCCATTCCAGCAGGTGCAAGTGGAGGAGTGGGGAATCAAACCCCGTTCTCCCAGATAAGAGAGCTCTGGCTGACCCAAGGCCATTCCAGCAGCTGCAAGTGGAGGAGTGGGGAATCAAACCCGGTTCTCCCAGATAAGAGAGCTCTGGCTGACCCAAGGCCATTCCAGCAGGTGCAAGTGAAGGAGTGGGGAATCAAACCCGGTTCTCCCAGATAAGAGAGCTCTGGCTGACCCAAGGCCATTCCAGCAGCTGCAAGTGGAGGAGTGGGGAATCAAACCCGGTTCTCCCAGATAAGAGAGCTCTGGCTGACCCAAGGCCATTCCAGCAGGTGCAAGTGGAGGAGTGGGGAATCAAACCCGGTTCTCCCAGATAAGAGAGCTCTGGCTGACCCAAGGCCATTCCAGCAGGTGCAAGTGAAGGAGGGGGGAATCAAACCCGGTTCTCCCAGATAAGAGAGCTATGGCTGACCCAAGGCCATTCCAGCAGGTGCAAGTGGAGGAGGGGGGAATCAAACCCGGTTCTCCCAGATAAGAGAGCTCTGGCTGACCCAAGGCCATTCCAGCAGGTGCAAGTGGAGGAGTGGGGAATCAAACCCGGTTCTCCCAGATAAGAGAGCTCTGGCTGACCCAAGGCCATTCCAGCAGGTGCGAGTGGAGGAGTGGGGAATCCAACCCGGTTCTCCCAGATAAGAGTCCGCACACTTAACCACTACACCAAACTGGAGGGGCCACGGCTCAGTAGAAAAACCTCAGCTTGCCGCGCAGAAGATCTGAGGTTCAATCCCTGATGTTTCCAGGTGGAAGGACCAGGTAATATGGATTGTGGAAGGTCTCAGCTTTACACCCTGAAGAGCCACTGCCACTCTGAGTAGACCATGCTAGCATTAATGGACCCGTGTTCTGACGGATGGTTTCACACACACAAGAACTTTTTTCAGACATAAAGGAAGGAGAAATGGGCTCAGCAGAGAAGAGCAGTTTTGTCTTATTTGTCTTTCCCCCCCTCTTTTCTCCTCCCCCCTCCTCCTTCTATTTATAAGAAACAGCTCCTTGGTGAAATCCCAACCACATGAGACGTTTCCATTCCAGTTTTTGTTCCTGCATCCAGCTGCAACTCAGTTTCATGCACATCAAATGAGGGGTGAGTCTGCAATTTGCAGTGACTAAGGAAAGGAAAGGAAAGAAACTTGGGATAAAGACAGATTAGCAAGAAAGGGACAAACCGCTACGACTAATTAATTAATTAAAACCTTCCCCCGAGGGAACATCCCAGCCTCTATTCGTTACATTTTTATCTCATCTAAGGCGCATAGAGTAGATGCATGATCTTTTTCGCCCCATTTCATTGTCAAAACAGCCCTGTGAGGTAGGTTGAGGCGGTGACCGACCTTACATCACCCAGACACTGGAGACCCAGTTTGGTGTAGTGGTTAAGTGTGTGGACTCTTATCTGGGAGAACCGGGTTTGATTCCCCACTCCTCCACTTGCACCTGCTGGAATGGCCTTGGGTCAGCCAGAGCTCTCTTATCTGGGAGAACCGGGTTTGATTCCCCACTCCTCCACTTGCACCTCCTGGAATGGCCTTGGGTCAGCCAGAGCTCTGGCAGAGGTTGTCCTTGAAAGGGCAGCTGCTGGGAGAGCCCTCTCCAGCCCCACCCACCTCACAGGGTGTTTGTTGTGGGGGAGGAAGGTAAAGGAGATTGTGAGCCGCTCTGAGACTCTTCGGAGTGGAGGGCGGGATATAAATCCAATATCTTCATCTACCTCACAGGGTGTCTGTTGTGGGGCGGGGGGGAAGGAGATTGTGAGCTGCTCTGTGACTCTTCGGAGTGGAGGGCGGGATATAAATCCAATATCTTCATCTACCTCACAGAGTGTCTGTTGTGGGAGGGGGAAGGCAAAGGAGATTGTGAGCTGCTCTGAGACTCTTCGGAGTGGAGGGCGGGATCTAAATCCAATATCTTCTTCTTCTTCTTCTTCAGACAGCTTTGTGGCAGAGACAGGATTTGAATCCAGTTCTCTCCAGGCCGAATCAGATGTTCTAACTACTGTACCCTACTGCACCCTGAGCGGAAGATGCTGCCCTCGTGTTCCGCTTTTGTTGCCGCTGGGTATCCGAAGTGGACACTTCTGGAAAGACACTCGCACCTTTGGTGACGGGAGCCCATCTGAGCTGCGTCTGTATCAAGGCACACCAGTATATTTCCACTCTCTCCTGATAAAGTTCAAGAGCTCACCTGGGCCGGTTGCCTGGCAACAGGAGACGGTAAATGATATTGCTCCTCAGACACATTAACTAACCCGCTCGGAGTGGAGGGATAAGAGAGGGGAAGAGGGCCCTTGGAACAGAGCCGCACCATCCCCTCTCGCCTGCAGCAGGGAAAAGTTGCCGTTTGAGGCTCAAACTCAGGAATGCCCCCCAAGGTCCCTTTTTTTGCTCACCTTGAGCCAGTTTGGTGTAGCGGTGAAGTGTGCGGACTCTTATCTGGGAGAACCAGGTTTGATTCCCCACTCCTCCACTTGCAGCTGCTGGAATGGCCTTGGGTCAGCCATAGCTCTAATAGAGAGCCAGTTGGGTGTAGTGGTTAAGTGCGTGGACTCTTATCTCGGAGAACCGGGTTTGGTTCCCCACTCCTCCACTCGCAGTGGCTGGGATGGCCTTGGGTCAGCCATAGCTCTAGTAGAGAGCCAGTTGGGTGTAGTGGTTAAGTGCGTGGACTTTTATCTCGGAGAACCGGGTTTGATTCCCCCACTCCTCCGCTTGCACCTGCTGGAATGGCCTTGGGTCAGCCATAGCTCTTGCAGAGTTGTCCTTGAAAGGACAGCTGCTGCAAGAGCTCTCTCAGTCCCACCCACCTCATAGGCTGTCTGTTGTGGGGGGGGGGAAGGTAAAGGAGATTGTGACCACTCTGAAATTCAGAGCATAGGGTGGGATATAAATCCAATATCTTCTTCTTCTTCTTCTTCTCCTCCTCCTCCTGTCTGCTCTCCAAGCCTTATGCATGAGACCCAGCCAGGCCTCCTTATCGCCAGCTCAGTGGCTCAGAATTGTCCGTTCTGACTGGCAGCCGCTCTCCAGTCTTTCTGGACACCATCAGCCACAGAGGCTTGAACTGGAGGTGCCAGAGCCGGAACCCAGGCCCTGCCACATCCTTCCAAGGCTGGCTGTCTCCCCTGGGACCACCCCTTGCTGGGTCCATGGGCAGGAAAGCCCTGCTGGGGAAATGGAATCTTGGAGCAGAGTGTGGCTGCTGACACTACAGAACCACCAGAAGAACGGCTAATCGCATCCGAGGGACTGTCACTCCAATTATTCAGCCTTCCAGACTCAACGAATGAGCCGAATTCAGGTCCGAGGGTGACAAGTGATTTTCCAATTGCGCAGAACAAAGCAGGTTCCCAAGGGAAGAGCGAGGGTGGGCATTGCAGACCGGGTTGCCAACTCCAGGTTGGGAAATTCCTGGAGATTGACAGGGGGGAGCCCGAGGACGACAGGTTTGTGGAAGGGAGGGGAGGGGACTTAGCAGGCCGTAATAACAGACAGCCCACTCTCCAAAGCAGCCGTTCCCTCCGGAGGAACTGGTCGCTGTGGTCTGGAGAGCAGCTGAGGTTCCAGGAATTCTCCAGGACTCACCTGGAGATTGGTAACTCAATTGCAGGGAGGCATCAGCTTTGCAGACTTTGCTCTTGCCTGGCCTAAAATTTCCCTTCCTTGACTTTTTAATCTGATAGGTGGGGCCAGGCAGCCTCCTGGAATTACGACTACAGAGGAGGAGGAGGAGGAGGAGGTGGTGGTGAGGATGACGACAATGATATCGGATTTATATCCTGCCTATACTCTGAATCTCAGAGTCTCAGAGTGGTCACAATCTCCCTTACCTCCCCCACCCCTATAACAGACACCCTGGGAGGTGGGAGGGGCGGAGAGAGCTCTCCTAGAAGCTGCCCTTTCAAGGACAGAGTCTCAGAGTGGCCTACAATCTCCTTTCTCTTCCTCCTGCACAACAGACATCCTGTGAGGCGGGTGGGGCTGAGAGAGCTCTCCCAGAAGCTGCCCTTTCAAGGACAGAGTCTCAGAGCGGCCTACAATCTCCTTTCTCTTCCTCCTGCAAAACAGACACCCTGTGAGGCGGGTGGGGCTGAGAGGACTCTCCCAGCAGCTGCCCTTTCAAGGACAGAGTCTCAGAGCGGCCTGCAATCTCCTTTCCCTTCCTCTCCCACATCAGACACCCTGTGAGGCGGGTGGGGCTGAGAGGGCTCTCCCATAGGCTTCCCAAACCTCCCACTCTGGCGGGAGACCCCTGGGTTCGCAGCCTCATCTCCTGCTCTTCAAAAATTGGGAAGCGGGGGGTGGGGGGTGGAGGGGGGGGAGAACATACCTGTAGGCTTCATGTTATTATAGAGCTCCTGAGCCGTTTGTAAAATGTATGCCCCTTTAAGGCTGGGCAGGAAGCAGGAAGGACTTGGGAGAACGGCCCCTCCCTTTCTTTTGCTTTCGTTTTCACAGCAAGAGTTCTCCGGAAGAAGATCTGGTAAGTATTTGTGTGTGAGAGAGAGGGAGGAGGTAGGGGATTCCCTGGTTTGGAGGCCCTCCCCCCTTTAGAAAGCGTGGGGGAGGGGAGGGAAATGTCTACTGGGCACTCTATTATTCCCTATGGAGAACGATTCCCATAGGGAATAATAGGGAATTCATCCGTGGGTATTGGGGGCTCTGGGGGGGGTCTATTTTTTGAGGTAGAAGCACCAAATTTTTAGTATAGCATCTAGTGCCTCTCCCCAAAATACCCCCCAAGTTTCAAAACGATTGGACCAGGGGGTCCAATTCTATGAGCCCCAAAAGATGGTGCCCCTATCCTTCATTATTTCCTATGGAAGAAAGGCATTTTAAAAGGTGTGCTGTCCCTTTAAATGTGATGGCCAGAACTCCCTTGGAGTTCAATTATGCTTGTCACATCCTTGTTCTTGGCTCCACCCCCAATGTCTCCTGGCTCCACCCCCCAAAGTCTCCTGGCTCCGCCCTCAAAGTCCCCAGATTTTTCTCTAATTGGACTTGGCAACCCTACTCTCCCAGCAGCTGCCCTTTCAAGGACAGAGTCTCAGAGTGGCCTACAATCTCCTTTCCCTTCCTCCTCCACAACAGACACCCTGTGAGATGGGTGGGGCTGAGAGGGCTCTCACAGCAGCTGCCCTTTCAAGGACAGAGTCTCAGAGTGGCCTACAATCTCCTTTCCCTTCCTCCTCCACAACAGACACCCTGTGAGATGGGTGGGGCTGAGAGGGCTCTCACAGCAGCTGCCCTTTCAAGGACAGTCTCAGAGCAGCCTACAATCTCCTTTCCCTTCCTCCTCCACAACAGACACCCTGTGAGATGGGTGGGGCTGAGAGGGCTCTCACAGCAGCTGCCCTTTCAAGGACAGAGTCTCAGAGCAGCCTACAATCTCCTTTCCCTTCCTCCCCCACAACAGACACCCTGTGAGATGGGTGGGGCTGAGAGGGCTCTCACAGCAGCTGCCCTTTCAAGGACAGAGTCTCAGAGCAGCCTACAATCTCCTTTCCCTTCCTCCCCCACAACAGACACCCTGTGAGATGGGTGGGGCTGAGAGGGCTCTCACAGCAGCTGCCCTTTCAAGGACAGAGTCTCAGAGTGGCCTACAATCTCCTTTCCCTTCCTCCTCCACAACAGACACCCTGTGAGATGGGTGGGGCTGAGAGGGCTCTCACAGCAGCTGCCCTTTCAAGGACAGAGTCTCAGAGCAGCCTACAATCTCCTTTCCCTTCCTCCTCCACAACAGACACCCTGTGGGGCAGGTGTGGCTGAGTGAGCTCTCCCGGAAGCTGAAGCTGCCCTTTCAAGGACAACTCCTACGAGAACTATGGATGACCAAGGCCATTCCAGCAGGTGCAAGTGGAGGAGTGGGGAATCAAACCCGATTCTCCCAGATAAGAGAGCTCTGGCTGACCCAAGGCCATTCCAGCAGGTGCAAGTGGAGGAGTGGGGAATCAAACCCGATTCTCCCAGGTAAAAGTTCGCTCACTTCACCATTACACCAAACTGGCTGCTTCAGAGGGAGGAAATGGCTGCTTCAGAGGGGAAACTCAATGGCCTTCTGCCCCACTCAAGCTCTTCCTTCCCCCAGCCCTGCCAACCCGAAGCCCCACCCCCACCCCCAAATCTCCAGGAATGCCCAACCAGCAGTTTATTCATAACTGTTATTTTATTTATTTATTTCTGTAGATTTATAGTCTGCCCTTTCCCATGATAGGCTCAGGGCAGATTCCAACATGATAAGACCATTAAAACCAACAATAAAACAATCGGAACAGTTATAACAATTAAAACAATAAATCAGAATTCATTTAAGGTGGCATCCCACCCGTCCCTCTCATGGATGGCTGCCTTGTCGTGGCGAGAGGGCTTGCGCGGTTCAATGAGGCTGTGGCCTATGCCATGCAGGGCCCCCCAAGATGGACAGGCCACAGCTGAGATCCCAGACTAAATGAGATCCACTGTAGAAGGAAATGGCAACCCACTCCAGTATCCTTGCCAAGAAAACCCCATGGACAGTAACAAAAGGCTAAAAGATATGGCGCTGGAAGATGAGCCCCTCAGGTCAGAAGGTGCCCAATATGCTACTGGAGAAGAGCGTTTAAGTAACCACAGAAAGAGTGAAGCGGCTGGGCCAAAGCCGAAAGGACGCTCAGCTGTGGATGTGTCCGATGGTGAAAGAACAGTCCGATGCTGCAAAGAACAATACTGCATCGGAACGTGGAATGTAAGATCTATGAATCAAGGTTAGCTAGATGCGGTCAAACAAGAGATGGCAAGACTGAACATCGACATCTTGGGAATCAGTGAACTAAAATGGACGGGAATGGGTGAATTTAACTCAGAGAATCACTACATCTATTATTGTGGCCATAGAAGAATCACTACATCTGTTATTGTGGCCATAGAAGAAATGGTGTGGCCTTTATAGTTAACAAGAGAGTGAGGAAGGCAGTAATGGGATACAATCTCAAAAATGACAGAATGATCTCAGCCCGTATCCAAGGCAAACCATTCAATATCAGAGTGATCCAAGTCTATCCAACCACTGATGCAGAAGAGGCTGAAGGGGCCAGTTCTATGAAAATCTACAACGCCTTCTAGAATTAACCCCCCAAAAAAGATGTCCTCCTCATCATAGGGGACTGGAATGCCAAAGTAGGAAGTCAAAAGGTAACCGGAACAACTGACAAGTTTGGCGTTGGAGAACAAAACGAAGCCGGGCAAAGGCTAATAGAGTTTTGTCAAGAGAGTAAGCTGGTCATAGCGAACGCCCTCTTCCAACAACCTAAAAGGCGACTCTACTTATGTTCTTATGACATCACCTGATGGGCAACACAGAAATCAGACTGATTATATACTCTGCAGTCAAAGATGGAGAAGCTCCTTACAGTCAGCAAAAACAAGACCTGGAGCTGACTGCGGCTCAGATCATGAGCTACTCATTGCAAAATTCAGGCTTAAACGGAAGAAAACTGGGGAAGCCATTAGGCCATTCAGCTTTGACCTTGATCACATCCCTTACGAATATACAGTGGAGGTGAAGAATAGGTTTAAGGAACTAGGGTTGATGGACAGAGTGCCTGAAGAACTCTGGACGGAGGTTCATGACATTGTACAGAAGGCAGCAACCAGCACCATCCCAAAGAAAAAGAAATGCAAGAAAGCAAAGTGGCTGTCTGATGAGGCTTTACAAATAGCTGAGGAAAGAAGGAAAGCGAAAGGCAAAGGTGAACAGGAAAGATTCACCCAACTGAATGCAGATTTCCAGAGAACAGCAAGGAGAGATAAGGAGACCTTCCTGACGGAACAATGCAAAGCAATAGAGGAAAATAATAGAATGGGAAGGACAAGAGATCTCTTCAAGAAAATTGGAGAAATCAAGGGAATGTTTCATGCAAAGATGGCCATGATAAAAAAAACGGTAGGGACCTAACAGAAGCAGAAGAGATCAGGAAGAGGTGGCAAGAATACACAGAAGATTTCTACAAGAAGGATCTCAATGTACTTGACAACCACGACAGTGAAATCGCTGACCTTGAGCCAGACATCCTGGAGTGTGAAGTCAAAGGGGCCTTAGAAAGCATTACTAACAACAAAGCGAGCGGAGATGACGGTATCCCAATTGAGCTTTTCAAAGTCCTAAAAGATGATGCTGTTAAAGTGATGCACACATTATGTCAACAAATCTGGAAAACACAGCAGTGGCCGCAGGATTGGAAAAGATCAGTTTATATTCCAATCCCAAAGAAGGGCAATGCCAAGAAATGTTCAAACTATGGCACCATTGCACTCATTTCACAGGCCAGCAAGGTCATGTTAAAGATCCTACAAGCTAGGCTTCAGCAGTATGTCGATTGGGAACTACCAGAAGTTCAAGCTGGGTTTCAGAGAGGTAGAGGAACTAGAGATCAAATTGCCAACATTCGATGGATTATGGCGATAGCACGGGAGTATCAGAAAAACGTCTGTTTCTGTTTTATTGACTATGCTAAAGCCTTTGATTGTGTGGATCACAACAAACTTAAGTTTGTTGGCAAGTCCTTAAAGAGATGGGAGTACCAGACCACCTCACATGTCTCCTGAGAAACCTGTATAAGGGTCAAGAAGCAACTGTCAGAACGGGATATGGAACAACTGATTGGTTTAAAATAGGAAAGGGAGTTCAACAAGGATGTATATTGTCACCCTGCTTATTTAATTTATATGCAGAGTACATCATGCGGAATGCTGGCCTGGATGAAGCACAAACCGGAATTAAGATTGCCGGGGAAAACATCAACAACCTCAGATATGCAGACGACACCACTCTAATGGCAGAAAGTGAGGAGGACCTAAAGAACCTCTTGTTGAGGGGGAAAGAGGAGAGCACAAAAGTAGGCTTGAAACTCAACATCAAAAAAACTAAGATCATGGCATCCGGCCCCATCACTCCTTGGCAAATAGAAGGGAAGACATGGAAGTAGTGACAGACTTCACATTTCTGGGATCCAAGATCACTGCAGATGGTGACTTTAGCCATGAAATTAAAAGACGTTTGCTCCTTGGGAGGACAGCTATGGCGAACCTGGGCAGAATAATAAAAAGCAGAGACATCGCCCTGCCAAAAAAAGTCCATGTAGTCAAAGCAATGATATTCCCAGTAGTAATGTATGGCTGTGAGAGCTGGACCACAAGGAAGGTCGAACGCAGAAGAATAGATGCTTTTGAGATGTGGTGCTGGAGAAGACACTTGGGAGTCCCTTGGACTGCAAGAAGATCCAATCAGTCAGTCCGAAGGGAAATCAACCCAGACTGTTCCCTGGAAGGTCAGATGCTGAAGCTGAAGCTCAGATACTTTGGCAACCAAAGGAGAAGGGAGCACTCCCTGGAAAAGACTATTGAGAGTCCCTTGGGCTACAAGAAGATCCAATCAGTCAGTCCTAAGGGAAACCAGCCCAGACTGTTCCCTGGAAGGTCAGATGCTGAAGCTGAAGCTCCAATACTTTGGCCACCCAATGAGAAGGGAGCACTCCCTGGAGAAGAATCTTGAGAGTCCCTTGGACTGCAAGAAGATCCAATCAGTCAGTCCTAAGGGAAATCAACCCAGACTGTTCCCTGGAAGCTCAGATGCTGAAGCTCTAATACTTTGGCCACCAAAGGAGAAGGGAGCACCCCCTGGAGAAGACCCTGATGCTGGGAAAGACAGAAGGCAAAAGAAGAAGGAGACGGCAAAAGAGGAGATGGCTGGACAGCGTTACTGATGTCACAAACAGGAATTTGAGCAGACTTCAGAGGATGGTGGAAGACAGGAGGGCCTGGCGTGACTTTGTCCATAGGGTCACAAAGAGTTGGACTCAACTGTGCGACTGAACAACAACCACCACCCACCCTACACTCTGAATCTCAGGGTGTCAGAGCGGTCACAATCTCCTTTACCTTCCCCCCACATACGCGCACAACAGACACCCTGCGAGGTGGATGGGACTGAGAGCTGCGTCACTGGATGTGAAAAGAATACACCAAGACCAGAATATAAAAGTGCATGTGATTTTGACGTTGGTTTGCCAACCTCCAGATGGGACCTTGAGATTCCCGCTAGAATTATAACAGATCTTCAGTTGATGAGAAGGACCTCAAAAGAGGTACAATGTCGTCGGGTCCACCGTTCAAAACAGCCGTTTTCTCCATGGGAATTGATCCACATCATCTGGGAGATCTCTAGGTTTTACCTGGAGGTTGGCAACCGCAGCCTGGGGGATCCCCTGCCCGGAGAAGGATTTCAAAAAGTGTGCCAACTGCCAGGTAGGGTGGGGGAGATTTCTCTGGGTTTTGTTCCCCTCCAAGTGAGGAACCCACCCCAGCCACCCGTACACTCTGTTGGCTCGGAGAGAAATTAATATAGTGTAAAATCTGCAGCAGATGATTTAAGAAAACTTAATTTCAAATCCCAGTGCAAATAAGCTTTTGATAAGGTCAAATGGAAGATTAAACATCTCGAGCCAGTGAACCATTATCTGCTCAGAGTGGAATTTCCCTTTGCGAGTTGGATTCCAGCTCCCCCAGTCTCAGTCTCCGGCTGAGAAGCACACAGGTCCTGTGGGCAGCGAAGATCCAGGCTTAGAAACAAAGAATCATGGAAGGGACACCCAGGGTCATCTAGTCCAACCCCTGCACAATGTAGGAATTCACAAATGCCTTCCCCCTAAATTCACAGGATCAGCATTGCTGTCCGACAGCCTCCGAATGAAGTCTTTTGCTTGGTGTAATAGTGGTTAAGTGCGCAGACTCTTATCTGAGAGAACCGGGTTTGATTCCCCATTCCTCCACTTGCAGCTGCTGGGATGGCCTTGGGTCAGTCATAACTCCGGTGGAGTTGTCCTTGAAAGGGCAGCTGCTGTGAGAGCCCTCTCACTCCCACCCACCTCACAGGGTGTCTGTTGTGAGGGAGGAAGGTAAAGGAGGTTGTGAACTGCTCTGAGACTCTGAAATCAGAGTGGAGGGTCGGATATAAATCAAATACCTTCTTCTTCTCCTCCTCCTCCTCAGCTCCAAAGGAGTCTAGTTGCCAACCTCCAGGTGAGGCCTGAATATCATGAAATTACAAGTGCTCTCTAGATGACAGGGATCAGTTCCCCGGGAGAAACTTGAGGGTGGTCTCCATGGACATTATACCCCACTGAGCACCCTCCACTCCCTGCCCCCTGCCTTCCCCAGGACCCACCACGAAACGTCCCCTTGTTTCTCAACTTGGAGATGGCCACCCTAAGAAGAAGAAGGAAGAAGACTACAGATTTATACCCCGCCCTTCTCTCTGAAGCAGAGACTCAGAGTGTCTTACAATCTCCTCTATCTTCTCCCCCCCGCAACAGACACCCTGTGAGGTGAGTTGGGCTGAGAGGGCTCTCACAGCAGCTGCCCTTTCAAGGACAGAGGCTCAGAGCGGCCTACAATCTCCTTTCCCTTCCTCCCCCACAACAGACACCCTGGGAGGTGGGTGGGGCTGAGAGGGCTCTCACAGCAGCTGCCCTTTCAAGGACAGAGTCTCAGAGCAGCCTACAATCTCCTTTCCCTTCCTCCCCCACAACAGACACCCTGGGAGGTGGGTGGGGCTGAGAGGGCTCTGGCAGCAGCTGCCCTTTCAAGGACAACTCCTACAAGAGCTGTGGCTGACTCAAGACCATTCCAGCAGCTGCAAGTGGAGCAGTGGGGAATCAAACCCGGTTCTCCCAGATAAGAGTCCGCGCACTTCACCACTATACCAACCTGGCCCTCAGGAAGAGAGAAGGAAGGTTTCTGAAACGCCGCAGCGATGCTGGGGATCGTACCTAAGACTTTCTGCATGCCAAACAGAGCCATGGCCCCTCCCCATAAGAAAACTGATAACTACTAGCTGCTAACAAGACAAACATACACGCACACGCCTGCTTGCATGAAGTCTGGGAAAAGGTCAGTTTGGGAACACTTTGAACCACATCAAATAATTTATTTCGGTATGCCACCAACCAAATCCCTTAAGAACACAAGTCTAAACCATACAGTAACTGCACAGGCATTGACAGAGAAGAAGTTAAATGGAAGCTTTACAGGTACAAATATTTGGAGAAGGAGACCTTTACCTTTCTAAAACTAAAAGGTACAAAAGGTTCATCTCTATCACTTCTTTGCATAGTCTTTATCCGTCGACGGGACCTTTGCTTCTCAGTAGGGTTGCCAAGTCCAATTTAAGAGATATCTGGGGACTTTGGGGGTGGAGCCAGGAGACATTAGGGGTGGAGCCAAGATCAAGGCTGTGACAAGCATAATTGAATTCCAAAGGGAGTTCTGGCCATCACATTTAAAGGGACGGCACAACTTTTCAAGGCCTTCCTTCCATAGGAAATAATGAAGGATAGGGGCACCTTCTTTTGGGGCACATAGAATTGGACTCCCTGGTCCAATCGCTTTGAAACTTGGGGGATATTTTGGGGAGAGGCACTAGATGCTGTACCAAAAATTTGGTGCCTCTACCTCAAAAAACAGGGGCCCTCCCAAAGCCCCAGATACCCACGGATCAAATCTCCATTATTTTCTACGGGAATAAATCTCCATAGGGAATAATAAGAGTTCCCAGCAGACATTTCCCTCCCCTCCCCCCGCTTTCTGATGACCCTGAAGCGGAGGGAGGGCCTCCAAACCGGGGGATCCCCCGCCCCCACCTGGGGATTGGCAACCCTACTTCTCGGAAGGTCATACCCTGGAAATTTTGTGCTCCAGAGTTCGTCTGGAGCCGCTCTGCAAACGTTGCCAACCTAAGAGCCAGGCCGCATTTTGGGCAGGAGCTCTGGAACCTCTAAATTTTATTGTGCTCTTTCTTTCTTATCCCCGCCTCCCAAAAAATCTTGCTTCTGGGCTCCATTGCTCAAACCCGCCGTGAGAGTTTTGCTGATCTCTAAGGTTCGACAAACTGTCTAATACTTTTCCTCGCAGAACATGGGGAAATAACCAAAACGTATAAAGCAGACGGATGGAAATCTTCCTCGTGCCACTGTGGCCCCACAGGAGAAAGTAATTTAAAAGCTATGATGGGAGTAAGGTTTTATTCTGACAATTAGAATTTAAAAAGCATTTTAAGATAGATGCTGAGCTGATATAATTAAGTATGCCTTCCGATGATGTCAATGGTATTTGGCATACGCAGATGTAGGGTTGCCAATCCCCAGGTGGGGGCAGGGGATCCCCTGGTTTGGAGGCTGCTTTAGGGTCATCAGAAAGTGGGGGGAGGGGGAGGGAAATGTCTGCTGGGCACTCCATTATTCCCTATGTAGACTGATTCCCATAGGGAATAATAGAGAATTGATCTGCAGGTATCTGGGGCTCTGTGGGGGCTGTTATTTGAGGTAGAGGCACCAAATTTTCAGCATAGCATCTAACACCTCTCCTCAAAACACCCTCCAAGTTTCAAAAAGATTAGACTGAGGGGTCCAATTCTATGAGCTTCAAAAGAAGGTGCCCCTATCCTTCATTATTTCCAATGGAGGGAAGGCATTTAAAAGGTGCGCTGTCCCTTTAAATGTGATAGCCAGAACTCCCTTTGGAGTTCAATTATGTCTGTCACACCCTTGCTCCTGGCTCCACCCCCAGCGTCTCCTGGCTCCACCCCCAAAGTCCCCAGATAAGTTTTTTAATTGGACTTGGCAACCCTATGGAAATGAGTTGCGCTAATGAGCTGCGCGAATGAGCTCCAGCACCTCTTTTTCTACAAAACGACCCCCCGCAAAGGGCTGCATCCCGCAGCCATCGTCTAAGACCAGCTCCTCTCGGTTTCTGTTTCAACCATGTCTCTCTGCTGTGTTGCAACCATGTTCCTGAGCAGGTCGTGAGCTTTTCTTACAAAACAACCCCTGTCCCATCTGGAGCTGGGGGGACAAAGCAGACAACCCCCCCCCCCTTGCAATCTCTATAAGCCTCCTTCCCCCAAACTGCTCGGAGCCCAGAACAGACAGCTGCGGAGCTGAACCGTTCGAACGGCAGAGGTTATATCCCAGAGACAGCCACATCCATCACCAAATTTTCATTATTAAGAAACACTCTATACGCTGGGACAGATTTCGCACCTTATCTGAACCCAGCAGCTGTACCCTAAATTCCGAGCAGGGCGCCTGTCTGGCGGAATCCAAGTCCCCCATGTTAGAAATTAGTGTTAGCATCTATCATTCCCCCACACCAAATGGGCTCTTGTCGGAAGCAGGCAGCCTTCATCCGTCACCGGGATGTTCTGCTGCCCACCTCCCTCCCTGATCCATCACTGACGGCTGGGGAGACCTCCAGGTGGGCACCTGCCACCAAGAAGGCAGCGGGCAACTCTTGAAAGGAAAAGGAAAGGTGCCCTGTGCAAGCACCAGTCGTTTCCCACTCTGGGCTGAAGTTGCTCTCACAACGTTTTCACGGCAGACTTTTGACGGGGTGGTTTGCCATTACCTTCCCCAGTCATCTACACTTCCCCCCACCACCACCAGCAAGCTCAGTCCTCATTTTACCAACCTTGGAAGGATGGAAGTCCGAGTCAACCTAGAGCCGGCTACCTGAAAACCCAGCTTCCGTCAGGGATTGAACTCAGGTCGTGCGCAGAGCTTAGGACTGCAGTACTGCAGCTTTAACACTCTGCGCCACGGGGTTCCTTAATAGAAAAGGTGGTCCCCTGTGCAAGCACCAGTCGTTTCCGACTCTGGGCTGACGTCGCTCTCACAATGTTTTCACGGCAGAATTTTTATGGGGTAGTTTGCCATTGCCTTCCCCAGTCATCTACACTTCCCCCCACCACCACCAGCAAGCTGGGTCCTCATTTGACCAACCTTGGAAGGATGGAAGGCCGAGTCAACCTCGAGCCGGCTACCTGAAAACCCAGCTTCCGCCGGGGATTAAACTCAGGTCGTGAGCAGAGTTGAGGACTGCAGTGCTGCAGCTTTAACACTCTGCGCCATGGGGCTCCTTAATAGAAAAGGTGGTCCCATGTGCAAGCACCAGTCGTTTCCCACTCTGGGCTGACGTCGCTCTCACAACGATTTCACAGCAGACTTTTTACAGGGTAGTTTGCCATTGCTTTCCCCAGTCATCTACACTTTCCCCCCCAGCAAGCTGGGGACTCATTTGACCGACCTCGGAAGGATGGAAGGCTGAGTCAACCTGGAGCCAGCTACCTGAAAACCCAGCTTCCGCCGGGGATCGAACTCAGGTCGTGAGCAGAGCTTAGGACTGCAGTACTGCAGCTTTAACACTCTGCGCCACGGGACTCTTTAATAAAAAAGGTGGTCCCCTGTGCAAGCACCAGTCGTTTCCGACTCTGGGCCGACGTCGCTCTCACGTTTTCATGGCAGACTTTTTATGGGGTGGTTTGCCATTGCCTTCCCCAGTCATCTACACTCCCCCCCCCCCCACCCCCAGCAAGCTGGGTCCTCATTTGACCGACCTTGGAAGGATGGAAAGACGAGTCAACCTCGAGCCGGCTACCTGAAAGCCCAGCTTCCGCCGGGGATCGAACTCAGGTCGTGAGCAGAGGTTAGGACTGCAGGACTGCAGCTTTAACACTCTGCGCCACGGGGCTCTTTAAAAACCTTCCCCAAGTGCTCCTCGAATGGGGTAGCCTTCCCTTCCCTGGGCTCTGCTAGGAGAACCAGCACCTTCCGTCTCCACCCTGCAGGGTGAGCACACCACCGTTCTAGGGGTGGCAGCGAGTCGGACAGGCCTGCCCTTGCGCCTCCTTTGCCGTGACATTGGCGGGCTGTCAAGCGCACGTCCTGCCTTGGCCCCCAGAAGGAACGGCTGTAAATAACCTCCCATTATGGAAGTGGCAGCGCTTCGCTGAGCAGCTTGTTTGGCTGGACACATTATGGGCTCCATAAACAGACTCATTTATTTCCCGTCTCTTGCTCCCAGCGCCTGCAGGCGTGCGGAGGGAGCTGTGTGCACAAGCCGTGCTGCGCCGGGCTGGGGCACCTTCTCTCGGTGCTTCTGGTTTGCTTTCTTGGACCTGGCCGCTCTGAGAGCCGTGCTGCTTCTGGAACTCTGGCGCGGAACTGCCGCGATGCACTCTAGGGCGGTTGGCCTTCGAAGGCGACCCAGCTGCCGCTCCTGCTCCAGAATGCAAAATGCCATGGGAATGACAAAGAGTTATATGGAACGATAATTATTACAGACTAGGGTTGCCAATCCCCAGGTGGGGGCAGGGGGTCCCCCGGTTTGGAGGCCCTCCCCCCGCTTAAGGGTTGTCAGAAAGCGGGGGGAGGGGAGGGAAATGTCTGCTGGGAACTCTGTTATTCCCTATGGAGATTTATTCCCATAGAAAACCATGGAGAATTGATCTGCGGGTATCTGGGGCTCTGGGGGGGCTCTTTTTTGGGGTAGAGCCACCACATTTTCAGTATAGCATCTAGTGCCTCTCCCCAAAATACCCCCCGAGTTTCAAAAAGATTGGACCAGGGGGTCCAATGCTATGAGCCCCAAAAGAAGGTGCCCCTATCCTTCATGATTTCCTATGGAAGGAAGGAATTGAAAAGGTGTGCCGTCCCTTTAAATGTGATGGCCAGAACTCCCTTTGGAGTTCAGTGATGCTTGTCACAGCCTTGATCTTGGCTCCACCTCTTATGTCTCCTGGCTCCACCTCAAAGTCCCCAGATATTTCTTGAATTGGACTTGGCAATCCTATTACAGACTCTACACCAGGGGTGTGTCGAACCCATTTGTTATGAGGGCCGGATCTGACATCAATAAGACCTTGTCAGGCTGGTCCATGCGTGTTCCTCTTTAAGAATAGGTAGCAGAGATATCAATTTAATAAAGGACACAGACAAACACAAAGATATTTTTTTAAAAAAAACTTAAAATATGTTTAAAACATTAACACTCACTGGTCTTAAAGGTGCTTTCTTTGTTTTTCTCCCATGGGATCCAGGGAATTGGGCAAAGGAAGCTCTGACTCTTTCCTTCTTTTTTTCCCCAGGGGACCAGGAGGGAGTGGAGCCTCAGCCAAAGGCTCAGTAGCTCTGCCGTGCAATTGACAGAGCATAAGAACATAAGGGAAGCCATGCTGGATCAGGCCAATGGCCCATCCAGTCCAACACCCTGTGTCACACAGTGGCCAAATACACACACACACACACACTGTGGCTAATAGCCACTGGTGGACCTCTGCTCCGTATTTTTATCTAACCCCCTCTTGAAGCTGGCTATGCTTGTAGCTGCCACCACCTCCTGTGGCAGTGAGTTCCACGTGTTAATCACCCTTTGGGTGAAGAAGTACTTCCTTTTATCCATTTTAACCCGACTGCTCAGCAATTTCATCGAATGCCCACGAGTTCTGGTATTGTGAGAAAGGGAGAAAAGGACTTCTTTCTCTACTTTCTCCATCCCATGCATTATCTTGTAAGCCTGGCAAAGCAAGCTCTGCCTTCTTCCCCAAGGGAGGAGCCTCAGCCAATGGAGAAAATGGAGGATTTGCTCTGTAGCTGCTATGCAATTGAGCAAGCCTTGCAAGGCAAGCTGCTATGCAGAAGAAAACAAGACAGAGGGAGAAGGAAGAAGACGACAGCTTGGGGGCCTGATAGGAGCCCTCTGGGGACCTGATTCAGCCCCCACGCTGCATGTTTGAGATCCCTGGTCTACACAGTGTGCCTAAGTGCCTACCGTCTATGGCTGTATCCCGGGATGTCTTCTGGGTTCGATAATCCCTGATTGTCTCTTGTCTTTTATACCAGTCCATTCCAAATGCAAATCTTTAAAGAGTCTCAAATTAAGGCTCAAATTAAGGCTGGGTTGGAAAAGCTCTCAGGAGACAAGAGTACCAAAAATGGCCCCAAATTGGGGGGGAGCATAAGCCCACCAACACTCCCTCTAACCTTTGTGAGCAAAAATCCTACTTTGTGAGTTGCTGGCATTAACGTTGTGAGCTCCTGCGTCAATGAGTGTGCTCTGGGGCCAACCTTCCTGAGGGAAGACAAAAATGTGTGAGCAGGAGGCTAAAAAACTGTGAGCCGCCTCACGCTCACACAGCATAGAGAGAACAACGACAACAACTAACAGGAGCAGCTATCAAAAAACAAAAGAACAGAAGTCACAGATTGTGGGGTGTTGTTCTCTTTTTTTTCATTCCCGTGCATTAGAAAAAAGGAATGTTATCGGAGAGCAAGTTTGGTGTAGTGGTTAAGTGTGTGGACTCTTATCTGGGAGAACCGGGTTTGATTCCCCACTCGCACCTGCTGGCATGGCCTTGGGTCAGCCATAGCTCTGGCAGAGGTTGTCCTTGAAAGGGCAGCTCCTGTGAGAGCCCTCTCCAGCCCCACCCACCTCACAGGGTGTCTGTTGTGGGGGAGGAAGGGAAAGGAGATTGTGAGCCGCTCTGAGACTCTTCGGAGTGGAGGGCGGGATATAAATCCAATATCTTCATCTACCTCACAGGGTGTCTGTTGTGGGGGAGGAAGATAAAAGGAGATTGTGAGCCGCTCTGAGACTCTTTGGAGTAGAGGGCGGGATATAAATCCAATATCTTCATCTACCTCACAGGGTGTCTGTTGTGGGGAAGAAGGGAAAGGAGATTGTGAGCCGCTCTGAGACTCTTTGGAGTAGAGGGCGGGATATAAATCCAATATCTTCTTCTTCTTCTTCAGCCACCTCCTCTCCAGGCTAAACATCCCCAGCACCTTCAACCTTTCCTCCTAGGACTTGGTCTCTAGACCCCTCACCATCTTTGTCACCCTCCTCTGGACCCGTTCCAGCTTGTCTATATCCTTCTTAAGATGTGGTGCCCAAAACTGAGCACAATACTCCAGGTGAGGTCTTACCAGAGCAGAGAAAAGCAATACCATCACTTCACGTGATCTGGACACTAGACTTCTGTTGATACAGCCCAAAATTGCATCAAAACTGGATCAAAATGAGATCAAGAGCTTTTTAGTATAAAAACAAAATCATAACTTTATTTCTACAGGGACCTGGGATGGAAAATAGGAAACTCTATAACCTACATCTTATCTCTAAGAAAGTCACATTGCTAAGATGGAGATGCCTCCTTCTTAGAATCACAGAAGCATAGAGTTGGAAGGGACCTCCACGTCATCTAGTCCAACCCCCTGCACAACGCAGGAAACTCACAATGCAGGAAACTTGACCTCTTGCTACCTAGACAAAGGAAGTCACCTGACTAGCTGACCAATAGCACAAACAAACAAACAGACCTTTTTCCGGGGCTTTCTCTTCATTGGCAGACAGCCAAGTTCCTCTTCCTAGATCAGGCAGACAATAGAGAAACAGGCAAACATATTTAACCTTATAATGACTGGAACTTAGGTCATTGCAAAAGACATGCAGGACAGGTACAGAATTCCAACAGTTCTGCCCTGCACCCTCCGCTTTGCAGTTCTGTGTTGACCTGTGTGGAGAAACGCCATTTTAGTCAGTGGTGGTGCTTCATTTGGCAGGGGTCAGTAAATCCCTCAGCAAGCTTTGTAGCCTTCCCCTCACTCCCCCCCCCTCCCTTCCAGAGCCAAACCAACAACGCTAGGGGGAAAATCTCCTAGAGAGGCAGGAAGTGCTGTTGTTCCTTGCATGTGTTAGGCAGGAAGAGAAGGGAGTTGGAAACTAGCGCTCGAGCAAGCATGTGGTGAGCAATGGAGGCTCCTGCCTGGGGGGCCCCCAGGTAGGCAGACTAAGTAAGTAATTCACAAGACAGGGCAAGTTTAGATCAGGGCCAGCAGGACGCGTTTGTAACACATTTTGTTTGTCAGGCTGTTTGCTGTGCGTGTGCTGTGCTGTGCTAACTTTTGAAATGCAACTGTTTTTGTTTTGTTTTTCTTTTCCTATCTGTTTCTCTTTTTAAATAAATATATTTTTACTGTTTAAATGCTGGCAGTCAAACTCTGTACCACATAGATCCCCAAACCGCTTTAGACCACACTGTTTTTGAGAAGGGGGCCCCGGGGAAGGGGGAAGGCATGCAGTTGGATAAGGTGCCAATCCTCCAGGGGTGCCCCAAAGAAGCGCTGAGGTCTCTGTGAAACCCAAGTGCAGGGTGGCAGAGGACCTTGAGGCCTGGCCTCACAGCTGGAGAGGGGGATTGGGAGTCCTGTTCCTCTCAGTCGGAACCCCTGGACTGAGCAGGTGGTGGCAGCGAGCCCAAGGGGCAGGAGGACAAATAGCTCCCTCCAGGAGTTGGCGACTCCATAGGGAGCTGACGGGACCGGGTCTGAAGGCAGAATCGGGCCGGTTCCGCCACAACCTGCGACAAGTCTTCCATCCCCGCCGTATTTTGCTCACACATCCCCGCACCTTTTCTCATGACTGTCAGCACCCAGGTGTGCCTGCTCCATCTCAGCTCCAAGAAAGCATTTTCTGGGAGTCCAGTCTCATCAGGAGCTGCCAGGTCCCTCAGCAAGAGGAAACAAACACAAAAAGGGGAGCGGGAGAGGGGATTTCACCCCAGAACAAACCCAGGAGCCAAGGAAAAAAAGGAGAAAAACCTGGGATGTGAAAAAAGCATTCCGTTCCAAAAAAAGCTAAATGGTATGGAATCAAAGAAACTTTAATCAAGTTGGAAATGTTAAAAATGGTGCATGAAACCTTATCAACTTTAATGACAGACATAGCTTTAATTACATATATTACCTTTATGAGAAGGCAAACACTGGAACTGGTTCAATCCAGGAAGCGGGGGGTGACAGTGGCTCAGTGGTAGAGCATCTGCCTGGTAAGCAGAAGGTCCCAGGTTCAATCCCCGGCATCTCCAACTAAAAAGGGTCCAGGCAAGTAGGCGTGAAAAACCTCACATTGAGACCCTGGAGAGCCACTGCCAGTCTGAGTAGACAAGACTGACTTTGATGGACCCAGGGTCTGATTCAGTAGAAGGCAGCTTCATATGTTCATATGTTCACAAGGAATGAAGGCAACTTTAAGGGAGGGACGGTGGCTCAGTGGTAGAGTATCTGCCTGGTAAGCAGAAGGTCCCAGGGTCAATCCCCGGCATCTCCAACTAAAAAGGGTCCAGGCAAAATAGGCTTGAAAAACCTCAGTTTGAGACCCTGGAGAGCCGCTGCCAATCTGAGTAGACAATACTGACTTTGATGGACCGAGGGTCTGATTCAGTAGACGGCAGCTTCATATGTTTATATATATGGGGAGGCACAGTGCCTCAGTGGTAGAGCATCTGCTTAGTAAGCAGAAGGTCCCAGGTTCAATCCCCGGCATCTCCAACTAAAAAGGGTCCAGGCAAAATAGGCTTGAAAAATCTCAGTTTGAGACCCTGGAGAGCCTCTGCCAGTCTGAGGAGACAAGACTGACTTTGATGGACCGAGGGTCTGATTCAGTAGACGGCAGCTTCATATGTTTATATATATGGTGAGGCACAGTGCCTCAGTGGTAGAGCATCTGCTTGGTAAGCAGAAGGTCCCAGGTTCAATCCCCAGCATCTCCAACTAAAAAGGGTCCAGGCAAACAGGCGTGAAAAATCTCAGCTTGAGACTCTGGAGAGAAGGGGAGGGATGGTGGCTCAGTGGCAGAGCATCTGCTTGGGAAGCAGAAGGTCCAGGTTCAATCCCCAGCATCTCCAACTAAAAAGGGTCCAGGCAAACAGGCGTGAAAAATCTCAGCTTGAGACCCTGGAGAGCCGCTGCCAGTCTGAGGAGACAAGACTGACTTTGAGGGACCTGGGGGGGGGGGGGGTCTGATTCAGTATAAGGCAGCTTCCTACGTTCATATGTTGAAGCCAGGAGAAGGGTCCTTCAAGTGCAAGACCTGAGCAAGACCATGAGCAGTGGGGTGTTGGGGAAGTCAGTACTTCACTGGGTCTCCAAAAGCAACTTGAAGGCATTTGCCACACGCACGCCCCTACCCCTAGAACAGGGGTGGCCAAACTACGGCTCAGGAGTCACACGTGGTTCTTTCACACAAATTGTGTAGCTCTCCAAGCCCACACCACCCTGTTGGCCAGCCCGGAGAAGGCATTTCTCTCTTTGAATCACTTCTACAAGCCAAGCCAGCCAGCAGCTTGGAAAATATATTTAAAGTTGCTTTCTTTCCGCCCCATCTATTTGTCTTCTTTCCTTGCAGCTCTCGCACATCTGACATTCACATCTAGTGGCTCTCAAACATCTGATGTTTATTCTGTGTCGCTCTTATGTTAAGTAAGTTCGGCCATCCCCGCCCTAGAACAAAACAAAATCTCGTGGGCATTCGATGAAATTGCTGAGCAGACAGGTTAAAACGGATAAAAGGAAGTACTTCTTCACCCAAAGGGTGACTAACATGTGGAATTCACTGCCACAGGAGGTGGTGGCAGCCACAAGCATGGCCACCTTCAAGAGGGGTTTAGATAAAAATATGGAGCAGAGGTCCATCAGTGGCTATTAGCCACAGTGTGTGTGTGTGTGTGTGTATATATATATAAAAAAATTTGGCCACTGTGTGACACAGAGTGTTGGACTGGAGGGGCCATTGGCCTGATCCAAAATGGCTTCTCTTATGTTCTTATGTGACACAGAGTGTTGGACTGGATGGGCCATTGGCCTGATCCAACAGGGCTTCTCTTATGTTCTTAAGTGACACAGAGTGTTGGACTGGATGGGCCACTGGCCTGATCCAACAGGGCTTCTCTTATGTTCTTATGTGACACAGAGTGTTGGACTGGATGGGCCATTGGCCTGATCCAACAGGGCTTCTCTTATGTTCTTATGTGACACAGAGTGTTGGACTGGATGGGCCATTGGCCTGATCCAACAGGGCTTCTCTTATGTTCTTCTGTGACACAGAGTGTTGGACTGGATGGGCCATTGGCCTGATCCAACATGGCTTCTCTTATGTTCTTATGTGACACAGAGTGTTGGACTGGATGGGCCATTGGCCTGATCCAACAGGGCTTCTCTTATGTTCTTCTGTGACACAGAGTGTTGGACTGGATGGGCCATTGGCCTGATCCAACAGGGCTTCTCTTCTGTTCTTATGTGACACAGAGTGTTGGACTGGATGGGCCATTGGCCTGATCCAACAGGGCTTCTCTTATGTTCTTCTGTGACACAGAGTGTTGGACTGGATGGGCCATTGGCCTGATCCAACAGGGCTTCTCTTATGTTCTTATGTTCTTAAATCTTTTTTTTGTAAGATTACACTTGTGTGCATGTGTAATTTTACAAAAATGTTGTTATCCACTAGGGGAAGGTACCTACATATGCAACTGAAGCTGATGGATTGTTATGATGCATTGCTTTAATATCTACAGTTCCAAGAAGGGAAGCCGAGCCAGGGGAGGTGAGCGTGTTGCTTCTCTATAGCTGCTAGCAGGGATGCCAGCCTCCAGGTGGGACCGGGGGATTCCCCCCAGAAATACAGCTCATCACCAGAGTATGGAGATCAGCTCCCCTGGAGAAAATGGTGGCTTTGGAGGGTGGACTCTGTGTCCTTTTGCCCCACTGAGGCCTCTGTCTTCCCCAGGCTCCATCCCCAAGTCTCCAGGAGTTCCCCACCCTGGATCTGGCAACCCCAACCCCTCCCCCTCACCAGTAGCCAGGGGGCACCAAGCGCCCCCAGCGCTTAGCCCTCAGTCCTTTCTCCCCAGGAGCATAACAATGATGGATGCACACAAGACATCCTATGAATTTAGGGGGAAGATCCTGTGAATTTAGGGGGAGGTGTTTGTGAGTTCCCTGCATTGTGCAGGGGGTTGGACTAGATGACCCTGGAGGCACCTTCCACTAAATTCTGTTATCCTCGGGAGGAGGTGGCCTCTCCTTCCTTGGAGGTTTTTCAACGGAGGCTGGATGGCCATCTGACAGCAATGAAGATCCTGTGAATTTAGGGGGAGGTGTTTGTGAGTTTCCTGCATTGTGCAGGGGTTTGGACTAGAAGACCCGGGAGGTCCCTTTCAACTATAGGATTCTATGAGAGGTTGAAGGAGCTGGGGATGTTTAGCCTGGAGAGGAGGCAGCTGGGAGGTGATAGCATCACCATCTTCAAGTCCTTGAAGGGCTGTCATCTAGAGGAGGGTGTGGAATTGTTTTCTGTGGCCCCGAAAGGTAGGACCAGAACCTATGGGTTGAAAATAAAGCAAGAGTTTCCGGTTCAACCTTAGGAAGAACTTCCTGACCGTTAGAGCGATTCCTCAGTGGAACAGGCTTCCTTGGGAGGTGGTGGGCTCTCCTTCCTTGGAGGTTTTTCAACAGAGGCTAGATGGCCATCTGACAGCAATGAAGATCCTGTGAATTTAGGGGGAGGGGTTTGTGAGTTTCCTGCCTTGTGCAGAGGGTTGGACTAGATGACCCTGGAGGTCCCTTCCAGCTCTAGGATTCGATGATTCTAAGACAGGCTCTCTGGCTCTGCTTCTTCAAAGGCTGCCAAGAAAAATGGGAAGGCTCCTTTGCCCCGGACAGTCTTGGACAGCATTTCATGTAGTTTTGCTTTTCCTGAGATTTCGACTCAAGATTCTATTTTGGGGATTTGATGGATGACCTTAGCTGTTGTGTTGTGTTGCTTCTTCTCCGTAAGCTGCTTTGCAGAGCCCTTGGAGGGAGAGCCTTGGGCAACCAACGGCGATCTTTAGGCTTTCTCCTTCAGCGTGCCAGTGGCCTCGTCTCGTGACTAGTGGGCAGGCAGCAAAACCACCTCTCTGGACACCTCTCCAGCAGAGCAAGCAGCTGTTGCTTTCCTCCGTGGCTAGGCTGCCCACTTCCCCCAAATTTTAGGTCCTCCTTCTTTCCTTTCCTTTCCTCCCTCCCATCCTTCCTCCCTTCCAGTTTGGTGTTGTGGTGAAGTGTGTGGACTCTTATCTGGGAGAACCAGGTTTGGTTCCCCCCTCCTCCATTTGCACTTGCTAGCATGGCCTTGGGTTAGCCAGAGCTCTGGCAGAGGTTGTCCTTGAAAGGGCTACTTCTGTCAGAGCTCTCTCAGCCCCACCCACCTCACAGGGTGTCTGTTGTGGGGGAAGAAGATATAGGAGATTGTAAGCCGTTCTGAGTCTCTGATGCAGAGAGAAAGGCGGGGTATAAATCTTGCAGTCTTCTTCTTCCACACTCCTCCACTTGCAGTTGCTAGTGGACAACCGCTTAAAATCCACTAATGCCCGTAGCGGGATTTTCTGAATGTCTGACCTCACCCCTAGTTGGGCCAGGCCAAGTCATGTCAGACTGGGACATGTGTGTACCTATTTAAGATTAGGTAGCAGAGACATAAAATTTAGAAAGGACACAAACATGCACAATTAAAGGTGTTTTTTTAAAAAAAAATGCTTAAAACATTAGCACTAATTAGTTTTAAAGGTGCTTTCTTCATATCTCTCCCATAGGATCCAGGAAACTGGGCAAAGGAAGCTCTGGCTCTTTCCTTCCTTCCCCAGGGAATGAGGAGGGGGAGGAGCCTCACCAATAGAAGGAAGAGAGGCTTGGCTCAGTAGCTCCGCTGTGTGATTGAGAGAGCCTGGCAAAGCAAACTATCCCTCCTCCTCTCCCTCCCCAAGGGGGGAGCCTCAGCCAATGGAGAAAATAGAGGTTTTGCTCTGTGTCATTAAGCAAGCCTGGCAAAGCAAGCTGTTATGCAGAATCATAGAATCATAGAGTTGGAAGATACCTCCAGGGTCATCTAGTCCAACCCCCTGCACAATTCAGGAAACTCACAAACACCTCCCCCTACATTCACGGGATCTTCATCACTGTCAGATGGCCATCCAGCCTCCGCTTAAAAACCTCCAAGGAAGGAGAGGCCACCACCTCCCAAGGAGGAAACCTGTTCCACTGAGGAACCGCTCTAACCGTCAGGAAGTTCTTCCTAATGTTGAGCCGGAAACTCTTTTGATTTCATTTCAACCCATTGGTTCTGGTCCTACCTTCCGGGGCCACAGAAAACAATTCCACACCATCCTCTATAGGACAGCCCTTCAAGTACTTGAAGATGGTGATCATATCACCTCTCAGCTGCCTCCTCTCCAGGCTAAATATCCCCAGCTCCTTCAACCTTTCCTCATAGGACTTGGTCTCCAGACCCCTCACCATCTTCTTCACTTTCTAGAAAAGGAAGTTGTCAGCAAGACGAGTCAGGAATCTATTTGACTTTTCATTTTTAGCAGAGTTGGACTTCCAACGGATGTCTGGAAGGAAGCAAGAGGGAAGGTAGCAGATGGCAGCCAGTTGCTTGGGGGCCTGATAGCAGCCCTCTGGGGGTTTAACTTGGCCCCCAGGTTGCATGTTTCATACCCCTGCTGTAGATTGTACAAAGTTTCCAGATCTAAACAGTCCTCAGAGCCAGTTTGGTATAGTGGTTAAGTGTGCGGACTCTTATCTGGGAGAAACGGGTTTGATTCCCCACTCCTCCATTTGCACCTCCTGGAATGGCCTTGGGTCAGCCATAGCTTTTGTAGGAGTTGTCCTTGAAAGGGCAGCTGCTGTGTGAGCCCTCTCAGCCCCACCCACCTCACAGGGTGTCTGTTGTGGGGGAGGAAGGGAAAGGAAATTGTGAGCCACTCTGAGACTCTTCGGACTGGAGGGCGGGATATCAATCCAATATCTTCTTCTTCTCCTCCTCCTCCACTTGCAGCTGCTGGAATGGCCTGGAGTCAGCCATAGCTCTGGCAGAGGTTGTCCTTGAAAGGGCAGCTGCTGTGAGAACCCTCTCCAGCCCCACCCACCTCACAGGGTGTCTGCTGTGGCGGAGGAAGGCAAAGGAGATTGTGAGCCGCTCTGAGACTCTTCGAAGTGGAGGGCAGGATATAAATCCAATACCTTCATCTACCTTGTGGAGAAACGCCATTTGGTGCTTCATTGGGAGGGATCGCTAAACTGCCAAGCAGGCTTGGGCCCAGCCTTCCCCTCCTCCCCCCCTCCCTTCCAGAGCCAAACCAACAACTCTAGGGGGAAAGTCTCCTAGAGAGGCAGGAAGTTCTTTTGTTCTCTGCATGTGAGTTAGGAGGAAGAGTTTTTAGTTCTCAGCTGCAGCTCGAAGGAAGAGGTTGCCAGTGTGGGAGCTCCTGCCTGTGCATGCGGCCTATTCAAAAGAAAATGAGGCCTCCAGGCAGTAAGACAAAGTAAGTCATCCAAAAGGGCAGGGCATGTTTAGATCAGGGACAGCAGGACGCGTTTAAAACCACATTTTGTTTGTCAGGCTGTTTGCTGTACGGGTGCTGTGCTGTGCTAACTTTTTAAATGCAACTGTTTTTGTTTTGTTCTTTTTTCTTTTCTTTTTCTCTTTTAAATAAATATATTTTTACTGTTTGGAATGCTGGCAGTCAAACTCTGTACCACATAGATCCCCAAACCGCTTAGACCACGCTGCGTTATAAAGGGGGCCCCGGGGAAGGGGGAAGGCATGCAGTTGGATAAGGTGCCAATCCTCCAGGGGTGCCCCAAAGAAGTGCTGAGGTCTCTGTGAAACCCAAGCGCAGGGTGGCAGAGGACCTTGAGGCCTGGCCTCATAGCTGGAGAGGGGGATTGGGAGTCCTGTTCCTCTCAATCTGAACCCCTAGACTGAGCAGGTGGTGGCAGCGAGCCCAAGGGGCAGGAGGAGAAATAGCTCCCTCCAGGAGTTGGCGACTCAGTAGGGAGCTGACGGGACCGGGTCTGAAGGCAGAATCGGGCCGGTTCCGTCACATACCTCACAGGGTGTCTGTTGTGGGGTGGGGAGGTAAAGGAGATTGTGAGCCGCTCTGAGACTCTTCGGAATAGAGGGCGGGATATAAATCCAATATCTTCTTCTACCTCACAGGATGTCTGTTGTGGGGGAGGAAGGGAAAGGAGATTGTGAGCTGCTCTGAGACTCTTCGAAGTGGAGGGCGGGATATAAATCCAATATCTACTTCTACCTCACAGGGTGTCTGTTGTGGGGGAGGAAGGGAAAGGAGATTGTGAGCCGCTCTGCGACTCTTTGGAGTGGAGGGCAGGATATAAATCCAATATCTTCATCTACCTCACAGGGTGTCTGTTGTGGGGGAGGAAGGGAAAGGAGATTGTGAGCCACTTTGCGACTCTTCGGAGTGGAGGGCGGGATATAAATCCAATATCTTCATCTTCTTCTAATGTGCTGATTCCCTGGCTATGGCTCTCCAGCAGTTACGTGCATGGGCAGGGGCGCACATTCCCCTGCCCCCGCGCACACAAGCGCATTTTCCCTGAGTTGGCGGTTGCTCCTGCCTGGCGGAAGCGCGGGCCGCCTTCCCTCCTGGCGTGATGGAGAGCCTCCCGGGAGAAGGCAGATAACGTACAAGGCTGGGTCAGCTGAGGCCTGTGTAAGTCATCCATCAGGCTCCGCCAGCCTTCCCTTTGCCACCATCTGATGTGCCGTTATCCGGCACAAATGTGTTTCTTCCTCCAAGGTTAAATGGATGAGTGAGGTTTAGGCGATGACAGCTCGGCAACAATAAATGGAGCTCCCCAAGGGAGGGGGGGAGAAATGGCTGCCGCAGAGCTGCCCCAGAGGAACCCTGCCCCACCTTCCTTAGGAAGCTGGCTCCCGCCATGCAGCTTGGGTTGCCAACCTCCAGGTGAGAACTGGAGATCTCCCAGAATTGCAATTACTCTCCAGATACCAGGTCCCCGGGAGAAAATGGGTCCTTGGAATTGTAGGCCCTATATTGTCTCCAGATTTTGATGCAGTTTTAAGTTTTGTTAAAAGAAATCTTTGTGTTTGTCTGCAACGTTGTAAAAGTTTATAGCTTCGCTACTTGATGTCACACAGTCCGGCCTGACAAGGCCTCATTTATGCCAGATCTGGCCCTCATAACAAATGAGTCTGACAATCCCCGGCATCTCCAGTTAAAAAGACCAGACTGAAGGTAACGTGAAAGACCTCCTCCTGAGACCCTGGAGAGCGGCTGCCAGTCTGAGTAGACAAGACTGATGCACTCAGGGGGGGCTGAAGCAGCGGAACAAGTTTGAATCCGGTGGATCCTTGAAAACCAACCAAGTTTTATGTTTATTCAAAGTATTATGAGCTTTCGTGGGCATTGTCACGGGGTGTGGTCATTTGTGCCTTTTGCTTTGGAGTCTGGAAAGCAGCAGCAACACCCCCCCTCCTGCTTTGAAAAGCCCTGTGGTCATCAAAGCGAAGAACTCTGCACATTCTACCACATATGAAGAAGGTAAGAACATAAGAGCAGCCCTGTTGGATGAGGCCAATGGACCCTCCAGTCCAACACTCTGTGTCACATAAGGACATAAGAGAAGCCCTGTTGGATCAGGCCAGTGGCCCCTCCAGTCCAACACTCTGTGTCACATAAGAACATAAGAGAAGCCCTGTTGGATCAGGCCAGTGGCCCCTCCAGTCCAACACTCTGTGTCACATAAGAACATAAGAGAAGCCCTGTTGGATCAGGCCAATGGTCATCCAGTCCAACACTGTGTCACATAAGAACATAAGAGAAGCCCTGTTGGATCAGGCCAGTGGCCCCTCCAGTCCAACACTCTGTGTCACATAAGAGAAGCCCTGTTGGATCAGGCCAGTGGCCCCTCCAGTCCAACGCTCTGTGTCACATAAGAGAAGCCATGCTGGATCAGGCCAATGGCCCCTCCAGTCCAAAAAAACCCAGGTGCACTCAGGAGGTTCATCAGTGGGGTCAGAACACTAGAAGCCCTCCCACTGTGCCCCTCCCCCAAGCACCAAGAATACAGAGCATCACTGCTCCAGACATAAGAACGTATGAGAAGCCATGTTAGATCAGGCCAATGGCCCATCCAGTCCAACACTCTGAGTCACATAAGAACATAAGAGAAGCCATGCTGGATCAGGCCAATGGCCCCTCCAGTCCAACACTCTGTGTCACACAGTGGCCAAAAAACCCAGGTGCCATCAGGAGGTCCATCAGTGGGGTCAGAACACTAGAAGCCCTCCCACTGTGCCCCCCCAAGCACCAAGAATACAGAGCATCACTGCTCCAGACATAAGAACATATGAGAAGCCATGTTGGATCAGGCCAATGGCCCCTCCAGTCCAACACTCTGTGTCACACAGTGGCCAAAAAACCCAGGTGCCATCAGGAGGTCCATAAGTGGGACCAGAACACTAGAGGTCCCTCCACTGTTGCCCCCCCCCACAAGCACCAAGAATACAGAGCATCACTGCCCCAGACATAAGAACATCAGAGAAGCCATGTTGGATCAGGCCAATGGCCCATCCAGTCCAACACTCTGTGTCACACAGGAGCCCAAGAAATGAAATGCCATCAAGAGGTCCAGCAGTGGGGCCAGGACACTAGAAGCCCTCCCACTGTGTCTCCCCAAGCACCCAGAATACAGAGCATCTCTGCCCCAGACATAAGAACATAAGAGAAGCCATGTTGGATCAGGTCAGTTGCCCATCCAGTCCAACAGGTACTATTAGTAGGTCCATCAGTGGGGCCAGGACAATAGATGCCCTTCCACTGTGCCCCCCCCCCCAAGAACCAAAAAAACAGAGCATCACTGCCCCAGACAGTCACTTATGGACCTCTGCTCCATATATTTATCCAGTCCCCTCTTGAAGTTGTCTATGATTGTAGCCGCCGCCACCTCCTGTGGCAGTGAATTCCACATGTTAGTCACCCTTTAGGTGAAGAAGGGCTTCCTTTTATCCATTCTAATCTGACTGCTCAGATTTTCACTTCTTTGCCACTTCAAACTGGTTCAGCGGATGACTGAGGATTTTAGAGTCAGAGAGAGAGGGGGTCCTTTTCCCCAAAGTCCTTTTCTCCATATGGCTCCCATAGGTTTTGCATGCCTTCAAGCCCCCCTCGTTTTCCTAAGCTCCACTCCCCCACTGCTTAAGTCGTTCTTTGTCCCAGGTGCCCTGTGGTCTCCAAAGCAGTGGGCAAGCGAAAGGACTTCGGGGTACCTCTTGAGGGCCTGCAAGCCTCCTCTGCAATGCAAAGAAAGGAATCCCTCTAAACCTCCCCACCCCAAGTAGGATTAAGTAGGACAAGCTCTCTCCGTGAAGGAAGCGCCGAGAGCAATTGCAGTGGCTTGCATCTGAGCACATTGCTGACCCAGCCGGTGGCGATGTCTGGTTTCCAGCAGATAAGGGTCAGACAATGGGAGGATCTCCGAAAATCGCCTTCCGGACCAACTTTGAATAGGCGGGGGAATCGCTCAGCCTTTTGGCAAAGCACTCGGGAGTCTGGAAGCAGATGAGCCGGCCTCTTAAACAAGGCATTTGCCTTTCAAAGGCAGCATCCAGAATTATGCAGGAAATACTTTCTCCAAGGCGAGTCCCCCCCTCTCCCCCGCCCACGAGGACGCCTTCTCTCCTACAGAAGTGCACGGCCAGCAGAAGGCACCAAGAAGGATTATGCAAAGACACATCCTGCAGATCAGAAGGACTGAAGTCTGACCTTTGTAACAAAGCAGGCCTTGACATGACTAGGAGGGAGAGGCAGGATCGGATTAACAATTAGGCCAAATAGGCTCATAAGAACATGAACATAAGAACATAAGAGAAGCCCTGTTGGATCAGGCCAGTGGCCCATCCAGTCCAACACTCTGTGTCACACAAGAACATAAGAGAAGCCCTGTGGGATCAGGCCAGTGACCCCTCCAGTCCAGCACTCTGTGTCACATAAGAGAAGCCCTGTTGGATCAGGCCAGTGGCCCCTCCAGTCCAGCACTCTGTGTCACATAAGAGAAGCCCTGTTGGATCAGGCCAGTGGCCCCTCCAGTCCAGCACTCTGTGTCACATAAGAGAAGCCATGTTGGATCAGGCCAGTGGCCCATCCAGTCCAGCACTCTGTGTCAAATAACAGAAGCCCTGTTGGATCAGGCCAGTGGCCCCTCCAGTCCAGCACTCTGTGTCACATAAGAGAAGCCATGTTGGATCAGGCCAGTGGCCCATCCAGTCCAACACTCTGTGTCACACAAGAACATAAGAGAAGCCCTGTGGGATCAGGCCAGTGGCCCCTCCAGTCCAGCAATCTGTGTCACATAAGAGAAGCCCTGTTGGATCAGGCCAGTGGCCCCTCCAGTCCAGCACTCTGTGTCACATAAGAGAAGCCATGTTGGATCAGGCCAGTGGCCCATCCAGTCCAGCACTCTGTGTCACATAACAGAAGCCCTGTTGGATCAGGCCAGTGGCCCCTCCAGTCCAGCACTCTGTGTCACATAAGAGAAGCCATGTTGGATCAGGCCAGTGGCCCATCCAGTCCAACACTCTGTGTCACATAAGAGAAGCCCTGTTGGATCAGGCCAGTGGCCCCTCCAGTCCAACACTCTGTGTCACATAAGAGAAGCCCTGTTGGATCAGGCCAGTGGTCCATCCAGTCCAACACTCTGTGCCACATAAGAACATGAGAAAAGCCATGTTGGATTAGGCCAATGGCCTCTCCAGTAAACACTCTGTGTCACATAACAGAAGCCCTGTTGGCTCAGGCCAATGGCCCCTCCAGTCCAACACTCTGTGTCACATAAGAACATAAGAGAAGCCCTGTTGGATCAGGCCAGTGGCCCATCCATTCCAACACTTTGTGTCACATAAGAACATAAGAGAAGCCATGTTGGATCAGGCCAGTGGCCCCTCCAGTCCAACACTCTGTGCCACATAAGAACATAAGAGAAGCCCTGTTGGATCAGGCCAGTGGCCCCTCCAGTCCAACACTCTGTGTCACATAAGAGAAGCCATTTTGGATCGGGCCAATGGCCCATCCAGTCCAACACTCTGTGCCACATAAGAATATAAGAGAAGCCCTGTTGGATCAGGCCAATGGCCCTTACAGTCCAACACTCTGTGCCACATAAGAACATAAGAGAAGCCATGTTGGATCAGGCCAATGGCCCCTCCAGTCCAACACTCTGTGTCACATAAGAGAAGCCCTGTTGGATCAGGCCAATGGCCCATCCAGTCCAACACTCTGTGCCACATAAGAACATAAGAGAAACCATGTTGGATCAGGCCAATGGCCCCTCCAGTCCAACACTCTGTGTCACATAAGAGAAGCCCTGTTGGATCAGGCCAATGGCCCATCCAGTCCAACACTCTGTGCCACATAAGAATATAAGAGAAGCCATGTTGGATCAGGCCAATGGCCCATCCAGTCCAACACTCTGTGTCACACAGTGGCCAAAATATATATATACACACACACCCTGTGGCTAATAGCCACTGATGGACCTGTGCTCCATATTTTTATCTAAACCCTTCTTGAAGGTGGCTATACTTGTGGCCGCCACCACCTCTTGTGGCAGTGAATTCCACATGTTAGTCACCCTTTGGGTGAAGAAGTACTTCCTTTTATCCGTTTTAACCTGTCTGCTCAGCAAGTTCATCGAATGCCCACAAGTTCTTGTATTGTGAGAAAGGGAGAAAGGGAAAGGGAGAAAGGCACTGACCTATGGGCCCCCACACTTTTAGGGTCTCTGGGCCGGTCCCCCCACTGTTTCCCCCCTTGCTTGCAGCCCTCCCAGCCAGCAACTGAGCTTCTCTTTGCTCAACTTCCGCGATGTGGCTGCTGCTGGTGTCATCGTCAAGTTTGCCTCTCTCTGCCTCTCCCCTGCAGCTTTGTCCAAGGGGCTTTTATGAATGGGCCTGCAGGCTGCAGCAGGGGCCACGGATGGTGGGGCGGGCAGTCCAGCTCTGAGATAATTTGCAAGGGGGCCCCTGAGATGTTGACTGCCATGGGGCCTCTGCTCTGGTAAGACCTCACCTGGAGTCTTGTGTTCAGTTTTGGGCAACACATTTTAAGAAGGATGTAGACAAGCTGGAACGGGTCCAGAGGAGGGCGACAAAGATGGTGAGGGGTCTGGAGACCAAGTCCTATGAGGAAAGGTTGAAGGAGCTGGACATGTTTAGCCTGGAGAGGAGGTGGCTGAGAGGTGATAGGATCACCATCTTCAAGTACTTGAAGGGCTGTCCTATAGAGGATGGGGTGGAATTGTTTTCTGTGGCCTCAGAAGGTAGGACCAGAACCAGTGGGTTGAAATTAAATCAAAAGAGTTTCCAACTCAACATCAGGAAGAACTTCCTGACCGTTAGAGCAATTCCTCCTTGGGAGGTGGTGGGTTCTCCTTCCTTGGAGGTTTTTCAACAGAGGCTAGATGTCCATCTGACAATCCTGGGAATTTAGGAGGAGGTGTTTGTGAGTTTCCTGCATGGTGCAGGGGGTTGGACTAGATGATCCTGGAGGTCCCTTCCAACTCCTCTATGATTCTAACAAGCTTCCTCCTCAAGAGGTTGTGGGTTCTCCTTCCTTGGAGGTTTTTAAACAGAGGCTAGATGGCCATCTGACAGCAATGAGGATCCTGTGAATTTAGGGGGAGGAGTTTGTGAGTTTCCTGCATTGTGCAGGGGGTTGGACTAGATGACGCTGGAGGTCCCTTCCAACTCTACGAGTCTATGACCCTGGGTTGTAGTATCTCTTCTAGTATCTCCCACTTCTAGTATCTCCTACTGCAGGGCTCAGAGGTGCAAATGGAAGCAGCTTGCAGAACCGAATCCTGGCTTGTCTCATAGATTCACACCAGTGCTTGGCACTCCAAATCCATCCGCCCACTTTTCCCACCTGCCCTTCTGCATTCTTGCCCGCTGCCCTCTTCTCTCCCGGAGCTTTTTTGCAGTCTTGAGAGGATGGCTCCTTCCTCCTGATAAGCTGGCCGGACGGCCGGAATTCTAATTTCTCTTGCAGTCAAGCATTTGCTGACGTCTTCACTGAACTGTGAAAAAGAAACGGCAGTCCTCTTCCCGGCTCCTTTCTTTGCTGTAGCAGGCTATTTCAGGGCGCTAGTCTGGCTCCGTCAATCTGCTTCTTCCCGACTTGGGGCGGGAGCTGAAATCCAAGGAGCTCCTGTTGCAAATCCTTCAGGTGAGAGTTGCCCAAAAGCATTTGTAACAGTACTTGGCCGTAGGCAATACACAGCCTAGTCAGCCTTGGAGCGGCAGCTGGATGTATTCAGAGACAGTTGTTGTTGCCATGAGGGGTGGCTTGGCTAGTGCTGGCAGCCCGCACTGCTCTAGGCATCACTGGGAACTCTGGTAAAATCACTGTTTCCAGCAAAGCTGAGAGCAACATGGTGTCACATCTGTTTAGGGTTGACAAGTTCAAGTCAAGAAATATCTGGGGATTTTGGGGGCAGAGCCAGAAGATGGGGGTGGAGCCGGAACAAGATTAAGAACATCAGAGAAGACATGTTGGATCAGGCCAATGGCCCCTCCAGTCCAACACTCTGTGTCACATAAGAACATAAGAGAAGCCATGTTGGATCAGGCCAGTGGCCCCTCCAGTCCAACACTCTGTGTCACATAAGAACATAAGAGAAGCCATGTTGGATCAGGCCAGTGGCCCCTCCAGTCCAACACTCTGTGTCACATAAGAACATAAGAGAAGCCATGTTGGATCAGGCCAATGGCCCCTCCAGTCCAACACTCTGTGTCACATAAGAACATAAGAGAAGCCATGTTGGATCAGGCCAATGGCCCATCCAGTCCAACACTCTGTGTCACATAAGAACATAAGAGAAGCCATGTTGGATCAGGGCAATGGCCCATCCAGTCCAACACTCTGTGTCACATAAGAACATAAGAGAAGCCATGTTGGATCAGGGCAATGGCCCATCCAGTCCAACACTCTGTGTCACATAAGAACATAAGAGAAGCCATGTTAGATCAGGGCAATGGCCCATCCATTCCAACACTCTGTGTCACATAAGAACATAAGAGAAGCCCTGTTGGATCAGGCCAGTGGCCCATCCAGTCCAACACTCTGTGTCACATAAGAACATAAGAGAAGCCCTGTTGGATCAGGCCAGTGGCCCCTCCAGCCCAACACTCTGTGTCACATAAGAACATAAGAGAAGCCCTGTTGGATCAGGCCAGTGGCCCATCCAGTCCAACACTCTGTGTCACATAAGAACATAAGAGAAGCCCTGTTGGATCAGGCCAGTGGCCCCTCCAGTCCAACACTCTGTGTCACATAAGAACATAAGAGAAGCCCTGTTGGATCAGGCCGATGGCCCATCCAGTCCAACACTCTGTGTCACATAAGAACATAAGAGAAGCCCTGTTGGATCAGGCCAGTGGCCCATCCAGTCCAACACTCTGTGTCACATAAGAACATAAGAGAAGCCATGTTGGATCAGGCCAGTGGCCCCTCCAGTCCAACACTCTGTGTTACATAAGAACATAAGAGAAGCCATGCTGGATCAGGCCAGTGGCCCATCCAGTCCAACACTCTGTGTCATATAAGAACATAAGAGAAGCCCTGTTGGATCAGGCCAGTGGCCCATCCAGTCCAACACTCTGTGTCACATAAGAACATAAGAGAAGCCATGTTGGATCAGGCCAGTGGCCCCTCCAGTCCAACACTCTGTGTCACATAAGAACATAAGAGAAGCCATGTTGGATCAGGCCAGTGGCCCCTCCAGTCCAACACTCTGTGTCACAGAAGAACATAAGAGAAGCCCTGTTGGATCAGGCCAATGGCCCCTCCAGTCCAACACTCTGTGTCACATAAAAACACAAGAGAAGCCATGTTGGATCAGGCCAGTGGCCCCTCCAGTCCAACACTCTGTGTCACATAAGAACATAAGAGAAGCCCTGTTGGATCAGGCCAATGCCCCTCCAGTCCAACACTCTGTGTCACAGAAGAACATAAGAGAAGCCCTGGTGGATCAGGCCAGTGGCCCATCCAGTCCAACACTCTGTGTCACATAAGAACATAAGAGAAGCCCTGTTGGATCAGGCCAGTGGCCCATCCAGTCCAACACTCTGTGTCACATAAGAACATAAGAGAAGCCATGTTGGATCAGGCCAGTGGCCCATCCAGTCCAACACTCTGTGTTACATAAGAACATAAGAGAAGCCATGCTGGATCAGGCCAGTGGCCCATCCAGTCCAACACTCTGTGTCACATAAGAACATAAGAGAAGCCCTGTTGGATCAGGCCAGTGGCCCATCCAGTCCAACACTCTGGCCGTTTTCGCACTCACGTTTTACTGGCGCCACGACCCTCCTCACGCCGGCGAATCTGCATGGATTTCGCACACAGAAGCGCCGGCGCACCCAGAAGCGCCGGCTACTTCCGTCGCTAAGCCAGCGCAAACGGAAATCGCAAAGATGCAGGAAAACGTTTGCGCTGGCTTAGCGACGGAAGTAGCCGGCGCTTCTGGGTGCGCCAGCGCTTCTGGTGCGAAATCCATGCAGATTCGCCGGCGTGAGGAGGGTCGTGGCGCCAGTAAAACGTGAGTGCGGAAAACACCCTCTGTGTCACATAAGAACATAAGAGAAGCCATGTTGGATCAGGCCAGTGGCCCCTCCAGTCCAACACTCTGTGTCACATAAGAACATAAGAGAAGCCATGTTGGATCAGGCCAGTGGCCCCTCCAGTCCAACACTCTGTGTCACAGAAGAACATAAGAGAAGCCCTGTTGGACCAGGCCAATGGCCCCTCCAGTCCAACACTCTGTGTCACATAAAAACACAAGAGAAGCCATGTTGGATCAGGCCAGTGGCCCCTCCAGTCCAACACTCTGTGTCACAGAAGAGCATAAGAGAAGCCCTGGTGGATCAGGCCAGTGGCCCATTCAGTCCAACACTCTGTGTCACAGAAGAACATAAGAGAAGCCCTGTTGGATCAGGCCAATGGCCCCTCCAGTCCAACACTCTGTGTCACATAAGAACACAAGAGAAGCCATGTTGGATCAGGCCAGTGGCCCCTCCAGTCCAACACTTCTGTGTCACATAAGAACATAAGAGAAGCCCTGTTGGATCAGGCCAATGGCCCCTCCAGTCCAACACTCTGTGTCACAGAAGAACATAAGAGAAGCCATGTTGGATCAGGCCAGTGGCCCCTCCAGTCCAACACTCTGTGTCACATAAGAACACAAGAGAAGCCATGTTGGATCAGGCCAATGGCCCCTCCAGTCCAACACTCTGTGTCACATAAGAACATAAGAGAAGCCCTGTTGGATCAGGCCAATGGCCCCTCCAGTCCAACACTCTGTGTCACATAAGAACACAAGAGAAGCCATGTTGGATCAGGCGGGCCAGTGGCCCCTCCAGTCCAACACTCTGTGTCACATAAGAACACAAGAGAAGCCCTGTTGGATCAGGCCAGTGGCCCATCAAGTCCAACACTCTGTCATATAAGAGAAGCCCTGTGGGATCAGGCCAGTGGCCCATCCAGTCCAACACTCTGTGTCACATAGGCTCTCCTTCCTTGGAGGTTTTTCAACAGAGGCTGGATGGCCATCTGACAGCAAAGAGGATCCTGTGAATTTAGGGGGAGGTCTTTGTGAGTTTCCTGCATTGTGCAGGCTGTTGGACTAGATGACCCTGGAGGTCCCTTCCAACTCTAGGATTCTATGCTTTAACTGGACTCACCTTCCTTGGAGGTTTTCAAACAGAGGCTGGATGACCATCTGACAGCAATGAGGATCCTGTGAATTTAGGAGGAGGTGTTTGTGAGTTTCCTGCATTGTGCAACGGGTTGGACTAGATGACCCTGGAGGTCCCTTCCAACTCTAGGATTCTGTGATTCTGCTTTGATCCTTGACAGTTTTTTTAAAGCCTATCCTGTATGGATTGCACTTTTCCTCCAAATGGAACTTCCCCAAGCGATTCTTAATTCAGCAGTTTGCAGAAAGTCCATGTGACTCAGCTGCCATTCTAATGTTAGGTTTCCAGAGACTGCCTAAATGTCCCCCCCCCCCCCGGAAAAAAAAACCCCAACTTTGTTCACTAAAGCATTAAAGGGGAAAATGTTTTCAGAGCTTCCCATTCCAGTCTCTTTCCCTTTACATCTCATGTCAATTTCATTCCTCACTAATGCTCCCTCCCTTTATTTTGTTTGCGTTAAGCACTGAAAAGCACCCCCCCCTTTTTTTTTTTGCACTGAGAATGCTGTCTGTCTCCTCTCCAATTTTCCTGAATAAAACTTTGTTGGTCTTCAAGGTAACACTGGACTCAGAATTTGTTCTTGGACATCTCGAGTTTCGGCAATGCCCCCCCCCCCCCGCTCTATGCTGCATGATCAAGTCCATCCCATTCCCTACACAAAAAGAATACAGGGACCGAGATCTGACATTGAAAATATGTTCAGAAACCCGCAGGAGGTTAAGTTGACTCTATTGGGCCGCTGTGTTTTTGATCAGAAAGTCACAGTTAGGACCCAGTTATTCTCTTGTATTAGAGAGACAGTTTGGTGTGGTGGTGAAGTGCGCAGACTCTTTTCTGGGAGAACCACGTTTGATTCCCCAGTCCTCCACTTGCACCTGCTGCAATGGCCTTGAGTCAGCCAGAGCTCTCTTATCTGGGAGAACCGGGTTTGATTCCCCACTCCTCCACTTGCGGCTGCTGGAATGGCCTTGGGTCAGCCAGAGCTCTCTTATCTGGAGAACCGGGTTTGATTCCCCCCTCCTCCACTCACAGCTGCTGGGATGGCCTTGGGTCAGCCAGAGCTCTCTTATCTGGGAGAACCGGGTTTGATTCCCCACTCCTCCACTTGCGGCTGCTGGAATGGCCTTGGGTCAGCCAGAGCTCTCTTATCTGGGAGAACCGGGTTTGATTCCCCACTCCTCCACTTGCGGCTGCTGGAATGGCCTTGGGTCAGCCAGAGCTCTCTTATCTGGGAGAACCGGGTTTGATTCCCCACTCCTCCACTTGTGGCTGCTGGAATGGCCTTGGATCAGCCAGAACTCTCTTATCTGGGAGAACCGGGTTTGATTCCCCACTCCTCCACTTGCGGCTACTGGAATGGCCTTGGGTCAGCCAGAGCTCTCTTATCTGGGAGAACCGGGTTTGATTCCCCATTCCTCCACTTGCAGCTACTGGAATGGCCTTGGGTCAGCCAGAGCTCTCTTATCTGGAGAACCAGGTTTGATTCCCCACTCCTCCACCTGCAGCTGCTGGAATGGCTTTGGGTCAGCCATAGCTCTAATAGAGAGCCAGTTTGGTGTAGTGGTGAAGTGTGCGGACTCTTCTCTGGGAGAACCTGGTTTGAATTCCCACTCCTCCACTTGCACCTGCTGGAATGGCCTTGGGTCAGCCACAGCTCTCACAGGAGTTGTCTTTGAAAGGGTAGCTTATGAAAGAGCTCTCCCAGCCCCACCCACCTCACAGGGTGTCTGTTGTGGGGGGAGAAGATATAGGAGATTGTAAGCCGCTCTGATTTAGAGAGAAGGGCAGGGTATAAATCTGCAGTCTTGTGACTGAAGCCCCGTGGCGCAGAGTGTTAAAGCTGCAGTACTGCAGTCCTAAGCTCTGCTCACGACCTGAGTTCGATCCCCGGCGAAAGCTGGGTTTTCAGGAAGCCGGCTCAAGGTTGACTCCGAAAAAATTGGCTAAGATAAGTAAGAAAATGTCGGATAGATGTTGGAAATGTAAAAAACATGAAGGTTCTTTCTTCCATATGTGGTGGACATGTGAAAAAGCGAAAGAATTCTGGAAGATGATACAACAAGAAATCACCAAAATTTTGGGCTATGATTTTAAGAAAATTGCAGAGACGTTTTTACTTGGATTACAATTAGAAAAATACCCAAAAGAAGACAGGACTTTAATTTGGTACCTGTTATCAGCTGCTAGGACTTTGTACGCGCAGCTTTGGAAGCAAGAAAAAATACCAGAGAAAAGGGAATGGACCATGAAAGTTTTATCATGGTGTGAAATGGACAAATTAACCAGAACACTAAGAGACTATGATCTAGAGATATTCAAAAGGGAGTGGAGAAAATTTAAAGGATATATGGAGAAACTTGGAAAGTAAAGAAATATTGGACAATTTTTTAGTTGTAAGAATATATATATGGAACTTTGAGCAGTCAGAAGTGCCTTTAGTATGGATTTGAACTTATAACCTCGGGGAAGTCAACATTGGAGGGAGGGGGGATGGAAATGTCATATGGGTTAATGTGAAAAAAGAAAAAAAATTAAGAAATAGATAAGTTTTGTAACCATATGCTACCAATAAATTGTTTAAAACCGAAGGTTGACTCAGCCTTCCATCCTTCCAAGGTTGGTAAAATGAGTCCCCAGCTTGTTGGAGGGAAAGCGTAGACGACTGGGGAAGGCAATGGCAAACCACCCCGTAAAAAGTCTGCCGTCAAAACGTTGTGAAAGCAACATCACCCCAGAATCGGAAACAACTGGTGCTTGCACAGGGGACCTTTCCTTTCCTCTTCTTCTATTTTCGGTCCAACATTGTTATACTGAATAGATCTGACTACGACATACGGCTGTTTACATAAATGTGTTTCCTCTATTCCTTGCCAGTATTGACTGGATATTTTAAATGCTGGTACCAGACGAAAGGATCATTAGGTTTTCGTAAATTTCTTTAGGCAAACCAACATTTTTAAATTGTAAAATATTGAAGCCAGTATATTATTGTGGATGTTTCTTTTGTAAACTCAATTTGAATGCTGGTTTATTGAAGCATAAGTTTATCTCACACTCTGTTTGTAATGCTTGAATTGAAATCTCCTGTTTGTTAAAGTTCTAAATTAAACACAAATTAAATTGGGGGGGAAAGAAAGTCACAATCAGGGGTGCCAGCTCCCAGGTGGGACCCGGGGATCCCCCCAAATTACAGCTCATCTCCAAACTACAGAGTAGGGTTGCCAATCCCCAGGTGGGGGCAGGGGATCCCCCGGTTTGGAGGCCCTACCCCCCTCCGCTTCAGGGTCATCAGAAAGCGGGGGGAGGGGAGGGAAATGTCTGCTGGGAACTCTATTATTCCCTATGGAGATTTATTCCCATAGAAAATAATGGAGAATTGATCTGCGGGTATCTGGGGCTCTGGGGGGGGGCTGTTTTTTGAGGTAGAGGCACCAAAGTTTCAGTACAGAATCTAGTGCCTCTCCCCAAAATACTCCCCAAGTTTCAAAAGGATTGGACCAGGGGGTCCAATTCTATGAGCCCCAGAAAAGGTGCCCCTATCCTTCATTATTTCCTATAGAAAGAAGGCATTGAAAAATTGTGCCGTCCCTTTAAATGTGAAGGCCAGAACTCCCTTTGGAGTTCCATTATGCTTGTCACAGCCTTGCTCTTGGCTCCACCTCGAATGTCTCCTGGCTCCACCCCCAAAGTATCCTGGCTCCACCCCCAAAGTCCCCAGATATTTCTTAAATTGGACTTGGCAACCCTACTACAGAGATTGGATCCCCTGGAGGATTTGGAGGTTGGACTCTGTGGCATTGTGCCCCTCGGAGATCCCTGTTCTCTCCACCCCCAACTCTCCAAGGCTTTCCCAGCCTGGATCTCGCCCCCTGCACTCCATCCCTTATTGATGTCTTAGGGCAGGGGTGGGGAACCTTTTCTTCTGCTAAGGGCCATATGGATATTTATAACATCATTCGCGGGCCATAAAAAATTATCAACTTAAAAAAACAGTGCTCCGCCAAGGGAGAATCAGGCCAGCAAAATTAATGCAAATAATTGTTTTTCTATTTGAAGTCATGTGGGGAGAGCCTAATCTGGCACACACACACACACGGCTAGGTTGCCAAATCGAACCCCAGAAATATCTGGGGACTTTGGGGGTGGAGCCAGGAGACACTGGGGTGGAGCTAGGGGGAGGGGCGGAAACGCGCCTCGCAGCCTCTTCTCCACTCGACGTGCTGCTCCTCCGAGATGGGCTCTGCCTGAGCCCATCTCGGAAGAGCAGCCACGGAGCGGAGCAGAGGCGGCAGCGGCGCGGCGGTCTCTTTCCGCTCGCCGTGCTGCTCCTCCGAGATGGGCTCAGGGTGAGCCCATCTTGGAAAAGCAGCCACGGCGAGTGGAGCAGAGGCGGCAGCGGCGGCCTCTTCTCCGCTCACCGTGCTGCTCCTCCGAGATGGGCTCAGCCTGAGCCCATCCTGGAAGAGCAGCCACGGCGAGCGGAGAAGAGGCCGCCGTGCCGCTGCCGTCTCTGGGGTGGAAGCGGAGGTGGGGGGGTGGAGGCGGGCCGGGAGCATGGCAAGTCGCAAGTCCGGGTCCTAGAAGGGCCCGGATTCGCGGCTCGCCATGCTCCTGGCCTGCCTCGCCCTCCCCTGCGCTGCTGCCGTCTCTTGGCTGCTCCTCCGAGATGGGCTCAGCCTGGGCCCATCTTGGAGGAGAAACTGCGGTGGGCGGGAAGGGGGCGGCAGCGGCGCGGCGGCCTCGCCGGCTCCAGGATCCGGCGGTTCGGTGCCGTTTCCCCCCTCTCCCCCTGCTTCCATTTTTTGGGGGAGCGGGGGAAGAGGGTGGAAATCCTGGGGTCCCCCGCCAGGGCGGGAGGTTTGGGAAGCCTACACACGGCCCACTGGCCTAGGCAAATGCATAGGTCCAGGACTTTTTTGTAGAAAAAGCCCAGCATATTAGACCACATCCCCTAATATTAGCATATTAGGCCACACCCTCTGAGATAATCAAGTGCAAACTGAACTGCGACAGTAACTTTTCCAGGCCCTGCAGCAATTCTGGCCGGCCAGCCAGGCCCCAGGGAGGCTGCCGCACAGTACATCTGGGCCCTGGCCCTGGGGAGGCTGCCTGGCCCTGGGGAGGCTGCTGAACAGCACGGCTGGGCCCCACAATCCTCGCTGGCCAGCCAGGCCCCAGGAGGGTTCCAAACCCCAGGTGGAGGCAGGGGATCCCCCAGTTTGGAGGCCCTCCCCCTGCTTCAGGGTTGTCAGAAAGCAGGAGGAGGGGAGGGAAATGTCTGCTGGGAACTCTTTTATTCCCTAGGGAGATTTATTCCCATAGAAAATAATAGAGAATTGATCTGCGGGTATCTGGGGCTCTGGAGGGGGGCTGTTTTTTTGAGCTAGAGGCACCAAATTTTCAGTACAGCATCTAGTGCCTCTCCCCCAAATACCCCCAAAGTTTCAAAAAGATTGGACCAGGGGGTCCAATGCTATGAGCCCCAAAAAAGGTGCCCCTATCCTTCATTATTTCTTATGGAAGGAAGGCATTGAAAAGGTGTGCCGTCCCTTTAAATGTGATGGCCAGAACAGCCTTTGGAGTTCAATGATGCTTGTCACAGCCTTGATCTTGGCTCCACCCCTAATGTCTCCTGGCTCCACCCCCAAAGTCCCCAGATATTTCTTGAATTGGACTTGGCAACACTAGGCCCCAGGGAGGCTGCCGCACAGTACATCTGGGCCCTGTGATCCCAGCCTGGCCCTGGGGAGGCTGCTGCTCAGCGCAGCTGGGCCCCACGATCCTCGCTGGCCAGCCAGGCCCCAGGGAGGCTGCCACATGCCTCGGTTCAGTCCAGCAATCCTCGTGGGCCACAACAAGTGACCTCAAGGGCCAAATACGGCCCTCAGGGCAGTGCTTCCCCACCCCTGGCTTAGAAGAAGAAAAAGAAGATATTGGATTTATATCCTGCCCTCCACTCCGAAGAGTCTCAGAGTGGCTCACAATCTCCTTCCCCTTCCTCTCCCACAACAGACACCCTGTGAGGTGGGTGGGGCTGGAGAGGGCTCTCACAGCAGCTGCCCTTTCAAGGACAACCTCTGCCTGAGCTATGGCTGACCCAAGGCCATTCCAGCAGCTGCAAGTGGAGGAGTGGGGAATCAAACCCGGTTCTCCCAGATAAGAGAACTCTGGCTGACCCAAGGCCATTCCAGCAGCTGCAAGTGGAGGAGTGGGGAATCAAACCCAGTTCTCCCAGATAAGAGTCCACACACTTAACCACTACACCAAACTGGCTTAGGGGCAACTGGCATCTCTAAGGAGTTCAAAAGGAAGCAACCACCAGGTGCCGAAACAAGGTGGCCTCCGGCTGCCAGATCCCACCCCTCCCCCCCAAAAAAAATGGGAAAGGCAAGCAAGGCTGATCTTGTGCTTCTCAGCGCACCCCCCCCCACCTCCCCCAAGCTGCACTGCCCTGTCCCTCAACAGAACCGGCTTAACGGTCGGTCGAAGGCATCCCGCTGGAAGGGCAGATACAGTCATTAGCGTCCATCATTTTGCTGGCAGTAATGAGGCTGCGGGAAAGGGCCGGAAGGAGACGGATCATGTGCCCCCGTGCGAGGGAGAGAGGGAGCAGGCTTGGTTCATTGCTCCTGCCAGCAGAGAGCCCTTGATAGCGGGCAAAGCCATCCATCTGCTTGGCACCCTCTCCCTTTGCTCCGGCGCAGCCAAGTGCAGAAGGGGATGCTGGCAGGGCTAGGGGCACAGCTGCCCTTGGAGAAGAGCAGAGGAGGCACCTCTGCTGGAGCCTGATTCCCCACTCCTCCGCTTGCACCTGCTGGAATGGCCTTTGGTCAGCCGGAGCTCTGGCAGAGGTTGTCCTTGAAAGGGCAGCTGCTGGGAGAGCCCTCTCAGCCCCATCCACCTCACAGGGTGTCTGTTGTGGGGGAGGTAGGGAAAGGAGATTGTAGGGTGCTCTGAGACTGTGTCCTTGAAAGGGCAGCTGCTGGGAGAGCCCTCTCAGCCCCACCCACCTTACAGGGTGTCTGTTCTGGGGGAGGAAGGGAAAGGAGATTGTAGGCCGCTCTGAGACTCTGTGCTTGAAAGGGCAGCTGCTGGGAGATCCCTCTCAGCCCCACCCACCTCACAGGGTGTCTGTTGTGGGGGAGGAAGGGAAAGGAGATTGTACAACACTCTGAGACTCTGCTCTTGAAAGGGCAGCTGCTGTGAGAGCCCTCTCAGCCTCACCCACCTCACAGGGTGTCTGTTGGGGGGGAGGAAGGGAAAGGAGATTGTGAGCCGCTCTGAGACTCTTCGGAGTGGAGGGCGGGATATAAATCCAATATCTTCATCTACCTCACAGGGTGTCTGTTGTGGGGGAGGAAGGGAAAGGAGATTGTGAGCCACTCTGAGACACTTCGGAGTAGAGGGCGGGATATAAATCCAATATCTTCATCTACCTCACAGGGTGTCTGTTGTGGGGGAGGAAGGGAAAGGAGATTGTACGACACTCTGAGACTCTGTCCTTGAAAGGGCAGCTTCTCGGAGAGCCCTCTCAGCCCCATCCACTTCACAGGGTGTCTGTTGTGGGGGGAGAAGATATAGCAGATTGTAAGACGCTCTGAGTCTCTGATTCAGAGAAAAGGCGGGGTATAAATCTGCAATTCTTCTTCTTGGAGCCCTACCCTACACCTTAGCCCCCTCACCTCACCATGGGTCAGCCTCTCCTGTGAAAGGGTCCTCTGCTAACCCACATCTAGAGGATGCCCTTGACATTTTTCTGTTTGTTTTCTGTGGTCTCGGAAGGTAGGACCAGAACCAATGGGTTGAAATTAAATCAAAAGAGTTTTGTGCTCAACGTTAGGAAGAACTTCCTGACCATTAGAGCGATTCCTCAGTGGAACAGACTCCCTTGGGAGGTGGTGGGCTCTCCTTCCTTGGAGGTTTTTCAACAGAGGCTTGAGGGCCATCTGACACCAATGAGGATCCTTTGAATTTAGGGGGAGGGGTTTGTGAGTTTCCTGCATTGAGCAGGGGGTTGGACTAGATGACCCTGGAGGTCCTCTCCAACTCTATGATTCTGATAGAGCAGTTCCTCGATGGAGCAGACTTCCTCGGGAGATGGTGGGCTCTCCTTCCTTGGAGGTTTTTAAGCAGAGGCTAGATGGCCCTCTGACAGCGATGAGGATCCTGTGAATTTGGGGGGAGGTGTTTGTGAGTTTCCTTCATTGTGCAGGAGGTTGGACTCGATGACCCTGGAGGTTCCTTCCAACTAGGCCTGCCCAGCCCCAGGTCTGGGTGGGGGTTCTCCCGCCTGGGAGGTTCCCAACCCGCTGGCCCACATTGGACCAGCAGGGGGAACCTCCCCCAACGTCGCTGGCGTGATGATGTCACCCAGAAGTGACATCATAAAAATGGCAGCGCCCATGTGGGGCTGCTCTAGGCGTTTTTTGGGGAAACTCTATGGTTTTCCCAGACGCTCTAGCTATTTGGGAGGTAAAAACTACATGGTACCATAGAGTTTTTACCTCCCAAATGGCTAGAGAGTCTGGGAAAACCATAGAATTTTCTCAAAAATTCCTAGAGCGACCCCACATGAGTGCCGCCATTTTGATGATGTCATTGCTGGGTGACATCATCGCGTCACACGCGCATTGTGCATGCACTCCATGCGTGAGAGAGAGTCCCTTGCTGCAGGAAGCTGGGGACTTGTCAACCCTACTTCCAACTCTAGGATTCTATGATTTCCTGGAGGCCGCAGTGTAGAGAGGCTGGGAGGAGGAGGGTCACACACGGAATCAGGCACATACACCCCTTGATCATAAGAACATAAGAACATAAGAGAAGCCATGTTGGATCAGGCCAACGGCCCATCAAGTCCAACACTCTGTGTCACACAGTGGCAAAAAATTTTATATACACACATACACTGTGGCTAATAGCCACTGATGGACCTGTGCTCCATATTTTTATCTAAACCCCTCTTGAAGGTGGCTATACTTGTGGCCGCCACCACCTCCTGTGGCAGTGAATTCCACATGTTAATCACCCTTTGGGTGAAGAAGTACTTCCTTTTATCCGTTTTAACCTTTCTGCGCAGCAATTTCATCGAATGCCCACGAGTTCTTGTATTGTGAGAAAGGGAGAAAAGTACTTCTTTCTCTACTTTCTCCATCCCATGCATTATCTTGTAAACCTCTATCATGTCACCCTGCAGTCGACGTTTCTCCAAGCTAAAGAGTCCCAAGCGTTTCAACCTTTCTTCATAGGGAAAGTGCTCCAGCCCTTTAATCATTCTAGTTGCCCTTCTCTGGACTTTCTCCAATGCTATAATATCCTTTTTGAGGTGCGGCGACCAGAACTGCACACAGTACTCCAAATGAGACCGCACCATCGATTTATACAGGGGCATTATGATACTGGCTGATTTGTTTTCAATTCCCTTCCTAATAATTCCCAGCATGGCGTTGGCCTTTTTTATTGCAAACGCACACTGTCTTGACACTTTCAGTGAGTTATCTACCACGACCCCAAGATCTCTCTCTTGGTCAGTCTCTGCCAGTTCACACCCCATCAACTTGTATTTGTAGCTGGGATTCTTGGCCCCAATGTGCATTACTTTGCACTTGGCCACATTGAACCGCATCTGCCACGTTGACGCCCACTCACCCAGCCTCAACAGATCCCTTTGGAGTTCCTCACAATCCTCTCTGGTTCTCACCACCCTGAACAATTTAGTGTCATCCGCAAACTTGGCCACTTCACTGCTCACTCCCAAGGCCAGTCTCTTGTCCCTCTCAGAATGGCAAGGGCCTCCAGGGTCTCAGGCTGTCATGATCCTGGGCCCAGTGAGGCCTATAGGCTCCAGAGAAGCCTACCTAGAAGTAGGTGCAGAGGGCCTACATTTCCCAGGATTCCCTCTGTCCCTCTGATTGGATGGCAAGGTTTTGGAGGGAAAACTAGCCCAAAGAGGGATGGGACCAGGGAGGAAAGCATAAAAGGGCCAAGCCCAGTGTTCTTTCCTGGAGAGGCTGCAGGTAGGGAGGTTCTTTGTCTGGAAGCCTGAGCTGGAGGCAGGCTGCAGTCTACAGAGCTTGCAGCAGGGAAGAGATCCCTCACCCAGGGGAGGTGGTGAGTTTTGGTATTAGTAGCGGGGAATGTCTAGTTAGTTGTATCAGGCTTCTGTTTATTTGCACCCACCATTACTATTTTCATATTCACTATTGCACTAAATGTTTATCACCCACTTTTTTCTTTTTGAGCTCTAATAATAAACTCCTTTTGTTGCTATCCTGCCTGGGTCCTCACGTCTCCTTGCTCACAGTTAAGAGGATTTGCTAATAAGGAAGACAAGGGTGGTTGAGTGCTCGGGGCCCTCCATGCAGACCCTGACCAGAGTGGTGGCAGCCAGTAGAAGGTCCTCCTAGGCCCCTGATGTGTGACACTGGCAGAGAAAGGCCTTCGACGTCACCTCCTGCTTGCTCCTCTTCACTGGAGATGCTGCTGGGGATTGAACCTGGGACCTTCTGCATGAAGGCTGGCCAGAGGCTCTGCCACTCAGTCACAGCCCCTCCCCTACAAGTGGGCTGGAAAATGAGCCTACTTTGCCACAATGAACAGAAGTGTCCTGGCCCCACTGATGGACCTCCTGATGGCACCTGGGTTTTTTTGGCCACTGTGTGACACAGAGTGTCGAACTGGATGGGCCATTGGCCTGATCCAACACAGAATCTCTTATGTGACACAGAGTGTTGGACTGGATGGGCCATTGGCCTGATCCAACACGGCTTTTCTTATGTTCTTTTGTGACCCAGACTGTTGGACTGCAGGGGCCATTGGCCTGATCCAACATGGCTTCTCTTATGTGACACAGAGTGTTGGACTGAATGGGCCATTGGCCTAATCCAACATGACTTCTCTTGTGTTCTTATGTGACACAGAGTGTTGGACTGGATGGGCCATTGGCCTGATCGCACAGGGCTTCTCTTATGTTCTTATGTGACACAGAGTGTTGGACTGGATGGGCCATTGGTCTGATCCAACAGGGCTTCTCTTATGTTCTTATGTGACACAGAGTGTTGAACTGGATGGGCCATTGGCCTGATCCCACAGGGCTTCTCTTATGTTCTTATGTGACACAGAGTGTTGGACTGGATGGGCCATTGGCCTGATCCAACATGGCTTCTCTTATGTTCTTATGTGACACAGAGTGTTGGACTGAAGGGGCCACTGGCCTGATCCAACAGGGCTTCTCTTATGTTCTTATGTGACACAGGGTGTTGGACTGGAGGGGCCACTGGCCTGATGCAACAGGGCTTCTCTTCTGTTCTTATGTGACACAGAGTGTTGGACTGGAGGGGCCACTGGCCTGATCCAACAGGGCTTCTCTTATGTTCTTATGACCACACCAGCTTTGCCAACCTCAGAGATCAGTCCCCTTGGAAAAAATGGCTGCTTTGGCGGATGGGCTCTATGCCATTAACTCTGCTGAGGTCCCGCTTCCCACACTGCTCTCTCCCTGAGGTCTACCCCCAAACCTTCTCAAAGTTCCTAACCTGGAGTTGGGAAGACTGCCTTCTCTATTGCTCTCGAGCAAGCCAGGGGTATCTGGCTGGTCGCTGTATGAAGGAGACTGGACTAGATGGATCAGTAAGCTGGTGTGTTGCTGTTCTGTCTGCTCCAAGACAGCCCATGTCTCCCAGGGTGTGCCAAGAAAGATGCCCTGCCTAGCTGAAAGGGAAATTATGTTCCCTCTCCGGAAGTACTAGAACTGGAGCGCATCCATCCAATGAAGAAGTAGGTTCAGGATGGTCAACAGGAAATATTTATTTACCGAGCAAGCGATTAAACTGTGGAATTTGCTGCCAGTCGGAGGATGTAGTGAGGGCCGCAGGAATTAACAGCCTTAAAAGAGGATTAGACAGATTCATGCAGGAGGCGGCCTATTTGTGCATACTAGCCATGGTGATTGAGGGGAACCTCCACATTCAGAGGCGCTAAAACTCTGAATCCCAGAGCCAGGAGGTAGGAGTCACCACAAATGAGTTCCACAAATGAGCTATGAGTTGTATGAAGAAGTACCTATTGTTGGCCCTCTGGAAGAACTGGTTGGCCACTGTGTGAGACAGGAGGCTGGACTAGATGGATCCTCCCGGGACTGATCCAGCAAGGCTCTTATAATGTTCTTATCAGAGGAAGGCCTAGACCTCTCTGCCCTGTTGTTGGCCCTCCAAAGGAACTGGCTGGCCACTGTGTGAGACAGGAGGCTGGACTAGATGGACCCTCACTGGTCTGATCCAGCAGGGCTCTTCTGAGGTTCATATGAAGGCCTCGGCCTCTCTGCCCTGTGGTTGACTCTCCAGAGGAACTGGCTGGACGCTGTGTGAGACAGGAGACTGGACTAGATGGACCCTCCCTGGTCTGATCCAGCAGGGCTCTTCTAAGGTTCTGCTCAGGGGAAGGCCTCGGCCTCTCTGCCCTGTTGTTGGCCCTCCAGAGGAACTGGCTGGCCCCTGTGTGAGACAGGATGCTGGACTAGATGGACCCTCCCTGGTCTGATCCAGAACGGCTCTTCTGAGGTTCTCCTCAGGGGAAGGCCTCAGCCTCTCTGCCCTGTTGTTGGCCATCCAGAGGAACTGGTTGGCCACTGTGTGAGGCAGGAGGCTGGACTAGATCGACCCTCACTGGTCTGACCCAGCAGGGCTCTTCTGATGTTCTCCTAAGGGGAAGGCCTTGGCCTTTCTGCCCTGTTGTTGGTCCTCCAGAGCAACTGGTTGGCCACTGTGTGAGACAGGAGGCTGGACTAGACGGACCCTCACTGGTCTTATCCAGCAGGGCTCTTCTGATGTTCTTATGAAGGCTTCAGCCTCTCTGCCCTGTTGCTGGCCCTCCAGAGGAACTGGTTGGCCACTCAGTGAGACAGGAGGCTGGACTAGACAGATCCTCACTGGTGTGATCCAGCAGGGCTCTTCTGATATTGTTATTTTTAGCCCCCTCCCCGGGCACGACCTCCCCCCACCTGCCCCCCTCCTCCGAGCGCCTGTCTTTGCCCTCGGTCAATGTCACACTTGGAGTCTGTCAACTTGAAAAAAAGGTTTGCATCCGATAAGCGATCGGGCTGTCAGGCCCGGAGTGCCGCTTGCCTGTGATTTACTGCGGCGCCGCTAACGGAGCACAGATTTTTCTTAATCTAAATTGAAAACTGCTCAAGTAGAAAAATAATTTCATTGCTTCATCTTAAAAGGAGGGAGGGAAATGGGGCAGGAGAAAAGGGAGGGGGTGTCAGCTCCGGGCACATTTAGGGAGAAGCCGGAGCAGAGGGCCGGGCAGGGTTGCCAACTCGGGGCGGGGAATTCCCTGGAGATTTGGGCGAGGGTAGAGCCAAGATTTGGAAGGCTCAGGTTAATGAGGACTGGCTCAGGGAGAGCCTGACACCTACTGGGATAGGGTTGGGAAATACCTGGAGATTCAGGGGGGTGGAGCCAGGGGAGGGGAGGGGGCACAGCAATGTATAGAGAGAGAGCTACTTTGGCATGAGAGCCAGTGGTGTAGTGGTTAAGTGTGTGGACTCTTATCTGGGAGAACCGGGTTTAATTCCCCACTCCTCCATTTGCAGCTGCTGGAATGGCCTTGGGTCAGCCATAGCTCTAGAAAAGCTGTCCTTGAAAGGTCAACTATCTCAGCCCCACCCAAATCACAGGGTGTCTGTTGTGGGGGGGAGGGGAGGTAAAGGAGATTGCGAGCCACTCTGAGATTCAGAATGAAGTGTGGAATATAAATCCAATATAATCATCATCATCATCTTCTTAGAATCATAGAGTTGGAAGGGACCTCTAAGATCATCTAGTCGACCCCCTGCACAATGCAGGAAACTCACAAACACTTCCCCCTAAATTCACAGGATCCTCATTGCTGTCAAATGGCCATCCAGCCTTATTTAAAAACCTCCAGGGAAGGAGAGCCCACCACCTCCCAAGGAGGAAGCCTGTTCCACTGAGGAATCGCTCTAAGTTTTTCCTAATGTTGAACCGGAAACTTGATTTAATTTCAACCCATTGGTTCTGGTCCTACCTTCTGGGGTCACAGAAAACAATTCCACGCCATCCTCTATATGACAGCCCTTCAAGGACTTGAAAATGGTGATCCTATCAACTCTCAGCCGCCTCCTCTCCAGGCTAAACATCCCCAGCTCCTTCAACCTTTCTTCATAGGACTTGGTCTCCAGACCCCTCACCATCTTCGTCGCCCTCCTCTGGACCCATTCCAGCTTGTCTATATTCTTCTTCTTCTCCTTCTTCTCTATCTTCTTCTTCACTCCAAATCTGCAGTTTTTGAACATGTGAAGCTGCCTTCTATTGAATCAGACCCTCGGTCCATCAGAGTCAGTCTTGTCTACTCAGACTGGCAGCCGCTCTTTCTCCAGGGTCTCCAGCTGAGGTTTTTCACACCTACTTACCTGGACCCTTTTTAGTTGGAGATGCCGGGGATTGAACCTGGGACCTTCTGCTTACCATTCTCCGCTGAGCCACTGTCCTCCCAGGGGAACTGATCTCTGTCACCTGGAGACTGTTTCTAATTCCAGGAGAACTCCAGACTCTGCCTGGAGGTTGGCAACCATGTATTGGAAGGCTCAAACTGGCACTTGTGGGAACATCTGCCCAGAAGCCTCTAGGAGGGATGGCAAAAAAAAGCCCGGGGTTTCTTTTTCCAGAGTTCTTGGCATCAGCCCCGTGGCGCAGAGTGGTAAAGCTGCAGTACTGCAGTCAGAGCCCTCTGCTCACGACCTGAGTTCAATTCCGGCAGAAGCTGCATTCAGGTAGTCAGCTCCAGGTTGACTCAGCCTTCCATCCTTCCGAGGTTGGTCAAATTAGTCCCCAGCTTGCTGTGGGGAAAGCATAGAGGACTGAGGAAGGCAATGGCAAACCACCCTGTAAAAAGCCTGCTGTGAAAACATTGTGAAAGCAGCATCACCCCAGAGTCGGAAACAACTGGTGCTTGCACAGGGGACCTTTCCTTTCCTATGTACACTGAAGGAGCCCCGAGGCGCAGAGTGGTAAAGCTGCAGTACTGCAGTCGGAGCCCTCTGCTCACAACCTGAGTTTGATACCAGCGGAAGCTGGGTTCAGGTAGCCGGCTCGAGGTTGACTCAGCCTTCCATCCTTCTAAGGTCGGTCAAATGAGTCCCCAACTTGCTGGGGGGAAAGCGTAGATGACTGGGGAAGGCAATGGCAAACCACCCCGTAAAAAGCCTGCCGTGAAAACGTTGTGAAAGCAGTGTCACCCCAGAGTCAGAAACGACTGGTGCTTGCACAGGGGACTAACTGGCATCAGAGCGGGGCTGGTGCAGCCTTGGATCCATCCCTCCTCTTGGCCTCTGATGTGCCAAGAGATCAAAGTCCTCTTTTTGCTGGGTCAAAGTCCTGCGGAGTGAAAAGAAGAAGCCAGCAGAGGCCCGGGGCTGCAGCAGGATTCATAAAGATACTCAGGCATGAACGAAAGCTGGCAAACCGGAAGTCCACATCCCCCTTGACCAAAAGCTGAGTGGTTCCAGCTAGGGTTGCCAAGTCCAATTCAAGAAATATCTGGGGACTTTGGGGGTGGAGCCAGGAGACTTTGGGGGTGGAGCCAGGATCAAGGGCGTGGCAAATATGATTGAACTCCAAAGGGAGTTCTGGCCATCACATTTAAAAGGACAGCACACCTTTTAAACACCACCCCTCCTTTGGAAATAATGAAGGATAGGGGCGCCTTCTTTTGGGGCTCATAGAATTGGACCCCCTGGTCCAATCTTTTTTGAAACTCGGAGGGTATTTTGGGCAGAGGTGTTGGATGCTGTGCTGCAAATTTGGTGCATTTATCTCAAAAATAGCCCCTACAGAGCCCCAGATACCCAAGGATCAATTCTCCATTATAACCTATGGGAATCAGTCTCCATAGGGAATAATGGAGTGCCCAGGAGACATTTCCATTCCCTCCTACGTGTTTTTGGATGACCCTGAAGCAGGGGGAGACCCACCTGGAGACTGACGACTCTAGTTCCAGCCCAAGTAATTCTAGGAGGAGAACTCTGCTAGATTTGCCAACCTCCAGGTAGGACCTGGAGATCTCCCACTATTCCGGTTGACCTCCAGAGGGCCAGTATCAGTTGCCCGTTTCCCCTGGGGGGAAATGGCTGCTTTGGAAGGGGGACTCTATGGCATTATTTCCAACTGAGGTCTCTCCCCTCCGTAAGCCCTACTCTCCCCAGACCCAGCTCTTCAAATCCCCAGGAATTTTCCAACCTGGAGTTGGCAGCCCTAAGTCTCTACCACATCCCTGGGTAACCACGATTGCGACCATATTGGTAGGGGTCCCTAAGAGAACAGGGTGGGTGGCTAATTTCACACTATCAATGCCTGTAAACTTGCTCACCGCTTAGAAACGAGAGCTTTAAAAGGGGGAGCCGTTCCTATTTTTCAGTCATTGCCGTTTTTAAAATGTGTAAGTCTCTTCAGGAGCATTTTCTTAAAATGGGGGATAAAAATCTCAGATGATCACTTCTTGATTCAGTGCAAAAAGGGTCCAGAATGCTGTAAATACATTCTGGGAAGGATATTTGGCTTGAACAAGCCGAGACGCCCTTCGCTGAGGCTAAAGAGATGCTCCAAATGTGCTTTCTCCCTTTCAGTTTATTTAAACAGCCAGTGTGGCACACCAATTAGAAAAGGAGGTGCCAAAGCTCATTGGCCCAACTCATTTGCATATGCCACACACCCCTGACATCACGGGAAGGTGGACTAAATTCTGTCAGCTCAGCCCCTACCTTAATTCTAATTCTTGAATTAGAATTCTCATAATAAAACCTTACTCCCATCATACTTTTAAGATTAAGAGCCACTTGTGGGAAGGGCGGGATACAAATCATAAATTAATTAAAAAAAATTACTTTTCCCTATGTGGCCACAGTGGCATGACGATTTCCACCTAGGACAGGGGTGGGGAACCTTTTTTTCTGCCAAGGGCCATATGGATATTTAAAACACCATTCGTGGGCCATAAAAATTATCAGCTTAAAAAACGGTGCTCCGCCGAGGGAGAATGATTCAGGCCAGCAAAATTAATGCAAATAATTGTTTTTTTCTGTTTGAAGTCATGTGGGGAGAGCCTAATCTGGCACACACATACACACACATACAGCCCGTCGCCCTAGGCAAATGCATAGGTCCAGGTTTTTTTTGTAGAAAAAGCCCAGCAGGAACTCAGTAGCATATTAGACCACATGCCCTAATATTAGCACGTTAGGTCACACGCCCATTAGCATATTAGGCCACACCCTCTGGGATAATCAAGTGCAAACTTGATAATCAGGTGCAAGATCACCGTCTGCAGTGGTCTTGGATCCCAGAAATGTGACGTCTGTCACTACTTCCATGACTTCCCCTTCTTACAATAGGAGAACCTATTGATTCATCTTTTTTGATTCTACTGTAAGCTATGAAGCTTGAGTCTGTGTAGTCCTTGAAATCGGGTTCCAGTTTGACAGCCTGATAACTGAAGAGGGCCAGTATTGAAATGCCTTGAAATCTAGAAGGGACGTCTTATGAAGGCTGTAAGTTTTTCCTGGTCCTTCCTACTTGAAAGAATTTCAGAACTTTTCATGGGCTGTATTGTGAACTTTACTTGTTGAAGGAAGGGATGGTTTGAAGACTATTAATCCCTCTATTGGAAAAGTTGGAAGCAACTGATTTGTAATGTATTGTAACTGAAAATTTTGTGGAGAGAAGGTATGATGACATTGTAAACACTGGTTTAAATTATATAAGGATTTAAGCATATGCATATCATTATTATTATTGCTTTCAGCGGTACTGTTTGTAGCAGTATTTGTTTGCTTTCAAGAGCTCTGGCTGACCCACGGCCATTCCAGCAGCTGCAAGCGGAGGAGTGGGGATCAAACCTGGTTCTCCCAGATAAGAGTCCGTGCACCACTACACCAAACTGGAGGCCGCCACATGTAAAGTGCGCGGACTCTTATCTGGGAGAACCGGGTTTGATTCCCCACTCCTCCAGTTGCAGCTGCTGGAATGGCCTTGGGTCAGCCACGGCTCTCGCAGAGCTGTCCTTGAAAGGGCAGCTTCTGTCAGAGCTCTCTCAGCCCCTCCCACCTCACAGGGTATCTGTTGTGTGTGGGGGTGGGGGAGGTGAAGGAGATTGTGAGCCGCTCTGAGATTCAAACTCTAGAGTGGGATATAAATCCAATATCTTCTTTTTTTCCCTTGGAGGTTTTTAAGCGGAGGCTAGATGGCCATCTGAGAGCAAGGCTGATTCTGTGAACAGAGGGAGGGCATGAGAGGGAGGGCAGGGAGGGCTGCATCAGTGCTGCATTCTTGTGGCCCCTTCTTACACACCCAGGGAAATGCTGATCGGCACTTTGGGGTCAGTCAGCAATTTTTCGCCAGGTCAGTTTGGCCAGGGATCCTGGAGGGTTTTGCCATCTTCTTGGGCATGGAGCAGGGCTCACTGGGGATGTATGTGCAGGGGAGGTATCTGTGAAGATCCTAAATTGTGCAAGGGTTTGGACGTGAGCCGGGGTCCCCAACCCCTGGGCTGGGGACTGGTACCAGGCCATGGTCTGCTTGGAATGGGCCGCGCAGCCTTGCCACCCCCCCCAAACGTCTCCTCCTCCCCCCGTTTTTACCATTTTAAGGACAAGGAAGGGAAGGAGGTAAGGGCAACATCGCTCGCTCGTGTCACGTTCTCGGGGTGCAGGCAGGCAGGAGTCCAAAGCCAGTCCAAGGCCAAAGTCCAGGGAGTCAAGCAGGAGCCAAGTCACCAATGCAGAATCACAAACCGGAATCAGAAGTCAATGTCCAAAAGTCAAAGGGTCAGGGTGCCAAGGAAATCAAGCAGGTCAGGATTAGGAAGGAGCGTGGATGGAAGCCAGAGAATAGACTTGTTGCTTCCACAAGGTCCTGGGTGAGAGCTATATGGGAGTCTCAATCAGCCTGCTCCCTGGGTGGCAGTGACTCTGCTAGAACTCAGGGCTGCGAGATCTGAAGCCTCGGCGTACCTCATTTCTTTGCTCTGGAAGTTCTTTCCGGAGCCCGCTTCGAACTCTTGAGATGGGAGGAGGAGAGCTTGGAGGAGATTGATTGTCAACAGCTGACACTGGTGCCTGGAGAGTGATTGATGGGCCAGCTGCTGTTTGTTCAGCTGAGGAACTGGCTGGCAACTCTTCCAGGTCTGTTAACCCTTCCAGCTCCTCCTCATCAGGGCTCATGACAGCTCGCCTCTGCTGCAGCGGTTTTCCGCTTCCTTTCCCCTTCCCTGGCATTAAAATGGTGAAACGGGGGTGGGGAGGAGAGAAGGAGGCTGTGAGGCTGTGTGGGGGTGGGGCGGTGAAGGAGGGAGGATGAAATGGGGGAGGAAAATGGGGGGGAGGCTGCGAGGCTGCACGGGGCGGCGGTGAGGCTGTGCGGGGGGCCAACGAAGGAGGGAGAAGGAAAATGGGGGGGAGGCTATGGGGGGGCAGCAAGGCTGCGTGGGAGGTGGCGAAGAAGGGAGTAGGAAATGGGGGGAGGCGCCGCAGGGGGTGGTCGAATTGGGTGCCCCCACCCAGCTGGCCTGGGGCAAAAAAGGTTGGGGACCACTGAACTAGAGGACCTTGGAGGTCCTTTCCAACTCTATGATAGAACCAGTTGACAGTCTACATTCTTCACAGAAGTTCCTCTTGGGCGTCACAGAGGAGACCAAGTGGACACCTTTCCATGTGCGCAGACCACAGATGTGCGTTCAGCACCACTGCGCTTTCAGTCTCCTCCTGCATCAAAGCCACACCATGGAAGGAAGGCAGTGGCAGGACAGTGGCCGGTAGACAAAACGGAGAGGTCGACGGCTGGGCGGATTCCAGGGGCGTTTGCTGAGCCGGTAATGACGCGCCCAGCGAGCTGCATCGCAACGACGACCTGCCACCAAATTAAAGAAATTCTTTTTCCCGTTTAATTTGAAAGTCACCGCTGGGAAATCACCCCCGGCTTCGGCAATGATTTCCCCCCAGGCAGGCTTCCTGGAGAAATCTTTAATTTTGATTGTCACACTTTGTGGAGTTTTAAATCAAGAAAGCGGAGCCATAAATAAAAGCGCCTGCTCGGGAGGCAGAAAAACAAAAGCCACAGCTGTCAAGATGGGTGGCTGATGGAAAAGTCCCTCCCCTCCACTCCCCCCCCCCAAAAAAAATGGCTGGTCTCCAGAGCGTCCGGGCAAGGCCCTTCCTGGCCTCTGAACAGCTTCGAACTTCAACTGAGGGCAGGAGGCCACTCAGTTATTATAATAATAATAATAATAATATTTTATTTTTATATCCCGCCCTCCCCGCAAAGCGGGCTCAGAGCGGCTAACAGACACGGGAGTCCCATGATTCATATTAAACAATATAACCGACATGGGAATCCCATGATTCATAAAACATAACAATATTATTATTATTATTATTATTATTATTATTATTATTATTATTATTATTATTATTATTACCACCTTTTATTTATATCCCGCCCTCTCCACAAGCGGACTCAGGGTGGCTAACAGTTCAAAACTTCAAACAATAAATACAATTAAACAGTTCAAAACTTCAAAACAGCATAAAATCCTAGAGTTGGAAGGGACCTCCAGGGTCATCTAGTCCAACCCCCTGCACAATGCAGGAAACTCACAAACACCTCCCCCTAAATTCACAGGATCTTCATTGCTGTCTGATGGCCATCTAGCCTCTGCTTAAAAACCTCCAAGGAAGGAGAGCCCACCACCTCCCAAGGAGAAAGCCTGTTCCACTGAGGAACCGCACTAACGGTCAGGACGTTCTTCCTAATGTTGAGCCGGGAACTCTTTTGATTCAATTTCAACCCACTGGTTCTGGTCCTACCTTCTGGGGCCACAGAAAACAATTCCATACCTTCCTCTATAGGACAGCCCTTCAAGGACTTGAAGATGGTGATCCTATCACCTCTTAGCTGCCTCCTCTCCAGGCTAAACATCCCCAGCTCCTTCCACCTTTCCTCATAGGACTTGGTCTCCAGACCCCTCACAATCTTCATCGCCCTCCTCTGTCCCCGTTCCAGCTTGTCTACATCCTTCTTAAAATGTGGTGCCCAAAACTGAACACAATACTCCAGTTGAGGTCTTACCAGAGCAGAGTAAAGCGATACCATCACATCACGTGATCTGGACACTATACTTCTGTTGATACAGCCCAAAATTGCATTTGCCTCAAACAGTAAGTACAATTAAAACATTTTTAAAACATTTTATGGTGCTGTTAAGCAACAACCTAGGCAGTGAGCCCGTAGTGATTCCAGTTTCTTAGTAGTGTAGGGTGGTAGTCCTTTTCCGGTTTAGGTGCCAAAAGCCTGCCAAAATAACTCAGTTTTGCAGGCCTTGCAGAATTGAGAGAGGTCCCGCAGGGCCCTTATGGTCTCCGGGAGTGCATTCCATATTTCAGGTGCTGCCACTGAGAAGGCCCTGGACTGTGTAGAGCACAGCCTGACCTTCCTTGGTCCGGAGATGGACAATAGATGTTGCATCCCTGAATGCAGTGCTCTCTGGGGAATGTGGAGAAAGGAGATCCCAAAGATAGACAGGCCCCCGATCATATAGGGCTTTAAAGGTCAATACCAACACCTTGAAATGAACTCGGAACACAATAGGTAGCCAGTGCAGTTCTTTCAGCACTGGCTGAATGTGCTCCTATTGAGGGAGCCCCATTAATAGCTGCGCTGCTGCGTTCTGCATTAGCTGCAGTTTCTGAGTCAGGGTCAAGGGTAGCCCCATGTAGAGAGCGTTTTAGTGATCTACTCTCGAGGTGACCGTGGCGTGGATCACCATTACTAGGTCGTCGTGTTCTAGGAAAGGGGCCAACTGCCGAGCCCACCGGAGTTGGCTGGACTTGTATTAATAAAGAAAAATCAAAACTTCTATGTAAAAATATGCAAAAAATATGCAACAAGAATTGCAGAGACTAACAGGCTGTGAAGTTACCTCCAAGGTAAAATATTTGGGTGTGGAGATAACAATGAAGAATATTGATTTGTTCAAAAATAATTATGAAAAGCTATGGCGTAAAATGGATGAAGATATGTTAAAGTGGAATAAACTTAATTTGTCACTGTTGGGTAGAATAGCTGCAATTAAAATGAATATTCTACCAAGAATGATGTATTTGTTTCAAACTATTCTGATTGTGAAAGACAGTAAACAATTTAATAGATGGCAAAGAAAAATTTCAGAGTTTGTGTGGGCGGGGAAGAAACCAAGAATTAAAATGAAAATTTTAACAGATGCAAAAGAGAGAGGCGGATTTCAATTACCAGACTTAAAATTATATCATGAAGCAGTATGGATAAAAGAATGGATAATGTAGTTAAACAAAAAACTCTTAGCATTGGAAGGTCATGGAAATAAATTTGGCTGGCACGCTTATATGTATTATGGGGGAAAAAAGATAGACGGCTTTTTCTCTCACCATTATATAAGAAACAGCTTGCTAAATACATGGATGAAGTATAAGAAATATGGAGATGAGAGAAAACCGTTATGGATAGTGCCAGCCGAAGTGATAAAAATAACAGCTGAGACGGGTAAAGAAAAGTGGTTGTCATATAATCAACTATTAAAAATACAAAGTGGCAAAATAGAATTGAAAACTGCTGAAGAGCTGAATAATAAATATGATTGGTTCCAAATGCAACAAATAAAGAGCTTGGTGGAGAATTATATTAAAACTGAAGGAATAAGAAAAGAGCAAACAGAAATGGAAAAAGTTCTGCTTGGAGACAACGAAAAATTAATTTCAAAATTATATAAATTACTTTTCAAATGGTCTACGGAAGATGAAGTAGTGAAATCTCAAATGATTAAGTGGGCAATTAATGTAAATAAAGAAATACAGATGGAAACTTGGGAATATTTGTGGAAGGACTCTATGAAGTTTTCGACGTGTCATAGTATTAAAGAGAACTGTTTTAAAATGATGTATAGATGGTATATGACTCCTAAGAAATTGGCAAAGATGAATAATAAGATGCCAGACAGATGCTGAAAATGTAAAACACATGAAGCTTCTTTCTACCATGTGTGGTGGACTTGTGAAAGAGCAAAAAAGTATTGGCAGATGATTCAACAAGAAATTTCTAGGATCTTGGAATATGAATTTAAGAAAGTTGCAGAGACTTTCTGTTGGGATTACAAATGGAAAAATTTCCAAAAGAAGATAGAACTATAATTTGGTACTTGCTTTCAGCTGCTAGGACATTATATGCACAGTTGTGGAAGCAAGAAAAAATACCAGAGAAATGGGATTGGATTGTAAAAGTTATGACATGGAGTGAAATGGACAAATTAACAAGAATTTTAAGAGACTATGATTTAGAAGTTTTTAAGATGGAGTGGAAAAAGTTCAGAAGATATGTAGAAAAAGAGTGGAAAATAAAAGGACATTGGACAATTTTTGATAATGATTAAGTCTTAGAAAAAAGAAGAATATTAATTTTTGTTTTTAACAGTTAAGGGTAGCTTTGAACATTAGTACTTTAAGTAAATAACACCGGTGGGGGTCAAGTAACGGGGGGAGGGGTGGGTAGAAAGTAATGTATGGGATAGATAAAAGAAGTTATTAATTATGCAAGAAATATAATTTGTTACTATATGTTACCGAATAAAAGTGTTTTAACTAAAAAAAAAAACTTGGTTAACTAACAACCTGAGAGCCAATTTGGTGTGGTGGTTAAGTGCGCGGACTCTTATCTGGGAGAACCGGGTTTGATTCCCCATTCCTCCACTTGCAGCTGCTGGAATGGCCTTGGGTCAGCCATAGCTCTCACAGAGTTGTCCTTGAAAGGGAAGCTTCTGGGAGAACTCTCTCAGCCCCACCCAACATATATGAACATATGAAGCTGCCTTCTACTGAATCAGACCTCCCTCAGTCCATGAAAGTCAGTATTGTCTATTCAGACTGGCAGCGGCTCTCCAGGGTCCCAAGCTGAGATTTTTCACGCCTACTTGCCTGGACCCTTTTTAGTTGGAGATGCCGGAGATTGAACCTGGGACTTCCTGCTTACCAAGCAGATGCTCTACCACTGAGCCACCCTCCCTCCCCCACCTCATAGGGTGTCTGTTGTGGGGGGAGGAGATAAAGGAGATTGTAAGCCGCTCTGAATCTCTGATTCAAAGAGAAGGGTAGGGTATAAATCTTCAGTCGTCTTCTTCTTAGCCAGGAAAATCCATCTTCTTCATGAATTCCGCCGACTAAAAATAGGGGTCATCACTACATTCACTGGCCTTGAATTCCACTATTTAATTTCTCACCGAGTACAGAAGCATTTCCTTTTGACTGCCCATCGACTTCACTGGATGCCCAAAAGTTCTAGTTCAAATAGGAGAGGGAGAACCAGCTCTCTCTTTCCAGATTCTCCATTCAATGCCTAATTTTTAAGCCTGTCGTGTCTTTCCTTCCGTTGTCTTTTTCTAAATAGAAAAGCTCCCAAAAGCATTGTCTCGTACACTCCAACCTTCGATCACCATTTGTTTTTTTCTGCACCAATTCCAGATTTCTGAGATGGGATGTGGGCACCATTGACTCATGGATTCCAAGCTGTTTTGGTGCCTAGGCACCAGTGGCCATTGAGTTGCCACCCAGGGATATGCCGTTGTTTGTCTGCCTCTCAATTCACCTTCAGTACGCTGCCAGCCATGGGTTAGTTTTGGAATTACCCAGCGAGAGAGCCAGCGCTCCCCGCTTCCCCTCTGAGTTGCAAATTAAAGACATCTTCCAATTCCCTGTTACGTCAGGGATGGCTTCCCACATTTACATACTGCTAGAGAATTAGCCATCTAACAATCAGCCTCTGTTGCCATACCCCTGGTGCCCATCTTCCATAGTGTGTTCGAATGGTGGAGGTCCAGGAAAAGTTGAAGGCCGTAGGAAAAGAGGAAGACCTAGCTAGTTTCTATGAAGGAAGCCACAACCCTCAGCTTCCAACACCTGAATAAGGCCGCCATTCTGATGAGAGAGCCAGTTTGGTGTAGTGGTTAAGTGTGTGGACTCTTATCTGGGAGAACCAGGTCTGATTCCCCACTACTCCACTTGCACCTGCTGGAATGGCCTTGGGTCATCCATAACTATGGCAGAGGTTGTCCTTGAAAGGGCAGTTTCTGTCAGAGCTCTCTCAGCCCCACCCACCTCACAGAGTGTCCATTGTAGGGGAAGAAGATAAAGGAGATTGTAAGCCGCTCTGAGATTCAGAGTGGAGGGTGGGATATAAATCCAATATCATCATCAAATATCATCATCTTTGTGGGAGTGGCTTCCAAATCCAAATCCAGATCCCTTTATTGGCATAGAAGGAAGTGACTTAATGACACTCCACACACACACACACACACACACACATGTGGTATGGAGAACAACTACCAGCATTTAAGATAGTAAAGAATTTATGAAAAGTTAAAGGTACACACACAAACACTCTGCACAGCACTGGATTGAGCAAGAAATACAAAAGAAAAGTGTAAGCACAGAGTTCCTCTGTCTCTCTGTACATGCCCTAGCTGGTCTTATTCTATGGCAAACTCTTTAACTTAGAAGCTACAGTGTTCTAACAGCTTCCCATTACCTAGGGCCAGAATGCCCTGTGGTTCTCAGAAGGTTAGCATGGAAAAGAGCAGCAAGAAGAGCCGTTCCAGTGGAAATGGCAGAGCATTATCTTGGGCCCCCAATGGCACCAGCTGTATCTGCCAAGTTCTCCCAGCTGGCCATCGGCTCACTTCCTCCCTTCTGTTGGATGCCCATGGGTGCCCTTGAAGGCAACAGGAGACTAGGGATCTGCTTTGGATTGTGAACCAGGGCAATGTCCGGCATGTGGGGTTCTGCCGACCGAGGGGCGCCCTCCCCCAGTTCATTTTTTGTGCGCATGCTGTGTGCGCAGCCTGATAGCATCACCCAGAGGTGACATCATCACGCCAGCACTCAGGGCATCCCCTCAACAGCGCTTTCTGCGTCCGGCAGGTGCTGTGGATGAGGGGCACTGTTCTTTCTTGGCTTTAAGGCAGCGGTGAGAACCTCTGTCCCAAGGGACATATATGGCCCTCGAGGTCACTTGTTGTGGCCCTCGAGGATTGCTGGACCGAACCGGGCCATGTGGCAGCATCCCTGGGGCCTGGCTGGCCAGCAAGGATTGTGGGGCCCAGCTGCACTGTGCAGCAGCCTCCCCAGGGCCAGGCAAGAATCACAGGGCCCAGATGTACTGTGCAGCAGCCTCCCTGGCTGGCCAGCGTGGATTGTGGGGCCCAGCCACGCTGTGCAGCAGCCTCCCTGGGGCCAGGCAGGGATCACAGGGCCCAGGTGTCCTGTGCGGCAGCCTCCCTGGGGCCTGACCGGCCGGCCAGAATTGCTGCAAAGCCTGGAAAAGTTACTGTCACCTAGGGTTGCCAATCCCCAGGTGGGGGCAGGGGATCCCCGGTTTGGAGGCCCTGCCACCGTTTCAGGGTCATCAGAAAGTGGGGGGAGGGGAGGGAAATGTCTGCTGGGAACTCTATTATTCCCTATGGAGATTTATTCCCAAAGAAAATCATGGAGAATTGATCCGCAGGTATCTGGGGGGGGCTGTTTTCTGGGGTAGAGGCACCTAATTTTCAATATAGCAGCTAGTGCCTCTCCCCAAAATACCCCCCAAGTTTCAAAAAAGATTGGACTAGGGGGTCCAATTCTATGAGCCCCAAAAGAAGGTGCCCCTATCCTTCATTATTTCCTATGGAAGGTAAGCATTGAAAAGGTGTGCCATCCCTTTAAATGTGATGGCCAGAACTCCCTTTGGGGTTCAATTATGCTTAGCACAGCCTTGATCTTGGCTCCACCCCTAATGTCTCCTGGCTCCACCCCCAAAGTCTCCTGGCTCCACCCCCCAAAGTCCCCAGATATTTCTTGAATTGGACTTGGCAACCCTACTGTCACCGTTCAGTTTGCACTTAATTATCCAAGAGGGTGTGGCCTAATATGCTAATGAGCGTGTGACCTAATATGCTAATATTAGGGGATGTGGTCTAATATGCTACTGAGTTCCTGCTGGCCTTTTTCTACAAAAAAGTCCTGGACCTCTGCATTTGCCTAGGGCGGCAGGCTGGGTGTATTTGTGTGCACCAGATTAGGCTCTCCCCGCATGACTTCAAAGAGAAAAACAATTATTTGCATTAATTTTGCCGGCCTGGTTCTCCCTCGGCGGAGCACTGTTTTTTTAAGTTGATAATTTTTTGTGACCTATGAATGATGTTATAAATATCCATACGGCCCTTGGCAGAAAAAAGTTTCCCCACCCCTGCTTTAAGGGGCAGAGGAGTTCCTTAATGCCAAGGGAAAACAGTCGGGGGTGCTTGTTGCATTCGGCAGACGCTGAAGACAGGAAGTGAGGTTCGGGGACAGTGCGAGCGGGGAGGGGTGCCCTCGGCATTTGCCTAGTTTGCGTACTCCCATGCACCGGGCATGACCAGAGCTCATTTTGGGCAGGAGCTCACAGGAACAGAGCTCCAGAACATCTCAATTTTATTGAGCTCTTTCTTTCTTATTCTCTCCCCCACCCCCCAAAAAACACAACAACTTGCTTCTGGGCTCCATTGTTCAAACCCCCTGGGGAAATTTTGGCTGAACTCTTAAGATTTGACCAACTTTCTAATATTTTTCCCCACACATAAAGACAGGGGAAATAACCAAAACATCTAAAGCAGACAGATGGAAATCTTCATCCTGCCGCTGTGGCCACACAGCAGAAAGCAATTTAAAAAGTATTACGGGAGCAAGGTTTTATTATGACCATTGTAATTCAAGGAGGATTTTAAGGTAGATGCTGAGCTGATATAATATAGTACACCTTCCAGTGATGATGATGAAGAAGAAGATATTGGATTTATATCCCACCCTCCGCTCCGAAAAGTCTCAGAGCAGCTCACAATCTCCTTTCCCTTCCTCCCCCACAACACACACCCTGTGAGGTAGATGAAAATATTGGATTTATATCCCGCCCTCCACTCCAAAGAGTCTCAGAACAGCTCACAATCTCCTTAACCTTCCTCCCCCACACACAACAGACACCCTGTGAGGTAGATGAAGATATTGGATTTATATCCCGCCCTCCACTCCGAAGAGTCTCAGAGCGGCTCACAGTCTTCTTTACCTTCCTCCCCCCACAAAGGACACCCTGTGAGGTAGGTGGGGCTGAGAGAGCTCTTACAGCAGCTGCCTTTCCAAGGACAACTCCTATGAGAGCTAAGGCTGACCCAAGGCCATTCCAGCAGCTGCAAGTGGAGGAGGGGGGAATCAAACCGGGTTCTCCCAGATAAGAGTCCACGCACTTAACCACTACACCAAACTGGCTTTCTATTAGAACTATAGCTGACCCAAGGCCATTCCAGCAGCTGCAAGTGGAGGAGGGGGGAATCAAACCTGGTTCTCCCAGATAAGAGAGCTCTGGCTGACCCAAGGCCATTCCAGCAGCTGCAAGTGGAGGAGGGGGGAATCAAACCTGGTTCTCCCAGATAAGAGAGCTCTGGCTGACCCAAGGCCATTCCAGCAGCTGCAAGTGGAGGAGGGGGGAATCAAACCTGGTTCTCCCAGATAAGAGAGCTCTGGCTGACCCAAGGCCATTCCAGCAGCTGCAAGTGGAGGAGGGGGGAATCAAACCTGGTTATCCCAGATAAGAGAGCTCTGGCTGACCCAAGGCCATTCCAGCAGCTGCAAGTGGAGGAGGGGGGAATCAAACCTGGTTCTCCCAGATAAGAGAGCTCTGGCTGACCCAAGGCCATTCCAGCAGCTGCAAGTGGAGGAGGGGGGAATCAAACCTGGTTCTCCCAGATAAGAGAGCTCTGGCTGACCCAAGGCCATTCCAGCAGCTGCAAGTGGAGGAGGGGGGAATCAAACCTGGTTCTCCCAGATAAGAGAGCTCTGGCTGACCCAAGGCCATTCCAGCAGCTGCAAGTGGAGGAGGGGGGAATCAAACCTGGTTCTCCCAGATAAGAGAGCTCTGGCTGACCCAAGGCCATTCCAGCAGCTGCAAGTGGAGGAGTGGGGAATCAAACCTGGTTCTCCCAGATAAGAGAGCTCTGGCTGACCCAAGGCCATTCCAGCAGCTGCAAGTGGAGGAGTGGAGAATCAAACCCGGTTCTCCCAGATAAGAGAGCTCTGGCTGACCCAAGGCCACTCCAGCAGCTGCAAGTGGGGGAGTGGGGAATCAAACCTGGTTCTCCCAGATAAGAGAGCTCTGGCTGACCCAAGGCCATTCCAGCAGGTGCAAGTGGAGGAGTGGGGAATCAAAGCCGGTTCTCCCAGATAATAGAGCTCTGGCTGACCCAAGGCCATTCCAGCAGGTGCAAGTGGAGGAGTGGGGAATCAAACCCAGTTCTCCCAGATAAGAGAGCTCTGGCTGACTTAAGGCCATTCCAGCAGGTGCAAGTGGAGGAGTGGGGAATCAAACCTGGTTCTCCCAGATAAGAGAGCTCTGGCTGACCCAAGGCCATTCCAGCAGGTGCAAGTGGAGGAGTGGGGAATCAAACCCAGTTCTCCCAGATAAGAGAGCTCTGGCTGACCCAAGGCCATTCCAGCAGCTGCAAGTGGAGGAGTGGGGAATCAAACCCAGTTCTCCCAGATAAGAGAGCTCTGGCTGACCCAAGGCCATTCCAGCAGCTGCAAGTGGAGGAGTGGGGAATCAAACCTGGTTCTCCCAGATAAGAGAGCTCTGGCTGACCCAAGGCCATTCCAGCAGCTGCAAGTGGAGGAGTGGAGAATCAAACCCGGTTCTCCCAGATAAGAGAGCTCTGGCTGACCCAAGGCCACTCCAGCAGCTGCAAGTGGGGGAGTGGGGAATCAAACCTGGTTCTCCCAGATAAGAGAGCTCTGGCTGACCCAAGGCCATTCCAGCAGGTGCAAGTGGAGGAGTGGGGAATCAAAGCCGGTTCTCCCAGATAATAGAGCTCTGGCTGACCCAAGGCCATTCCAGCAGGTGCAAGTGGAGGAGTGGGGAATCAAAGCCGGTTCTCCCAGATAATAGAGCTCTGGCTGACCCAAGGCCATTCCAGCAGGTGCAAGTGGAGGAGTGGGGAATCAAACCCAGTTCTCCCAGATAAGAGAGCTCTGGCTGACCCAAGGCCATTCCAGCAGGTGCAAGTGGAGGAGTGGGGAATCAAACCCGGCTCTCCCAGATAAGAGAGGTCTGGCTGACCCCAGGCCATTCCAGCAGCTGCAAGCGGAGGAGTGGGGAATCAAACCCAGGTCTCCCAGATAAGTGTCCGTGCACTTCACCACTACACCAAACTGGCAGGGGTCTGTGGCGTATGCAAATGAGTTGTGCTAATGAGCTCCAGCGCCTCTTTTTCTACAAAATGACCCCTGGTGTGAACCTTCATACCCTTGAGTGCCACCTTTTCCCAGTCGCTGGGGCCTCTTTTGTCTCAATGATCCCATCATTGCCCTGGAGATAGTTTGTACCTTGCTTTGCGGCTGGGTTGCCCACTGGACTCAGGGCACGGTCCAAGAGACTGGCAGTCTTCCCAATGCAGGCCCCTGGTGACTGCTCCACACAAGGGTTTGGGTCTCCTTCTGGGTTGTCAGCCTTCTATATTCATAACCTTGTGTCTTCTTCACCTCCGCGCCTCTTCTGGGAAGGAGGGGGGGGGGCTAAATGCAGCAAATCAGCAAATGCCATTCCTCCTATCCATCTTCCTCTCTGTCTTCAGTGCAGACACCGAGAGCCCTGATTTCACAGGTCACTTCCTTTCCATTAGCCGGGCTCCCATCTTTCCTCACGCACTCTCCGGGGGGAACGGTAGGTTCATAAAATTTCATTAACCTGAGTTGCATCACCGGTTTGCTTCCCTGCTCGGCCACAGGGACCCTGCCACACACTCAGTAGCCCCACGGGTCTCCGTTACCACTTCTCCCCCATCCATGGGCAACTCCCCCCCATACTGTCCCCAGAGAGAGTGGCTGCAGGGGTAATACTCTGGGGCCTTGTCCATCAGCCCCGTTCCCTCCCACATGCCAGAAATTTCACTCTGCAGCAACACTTCGGAGATAAAATGCAATGCAGGAGACCAAATGCCCCAATATAAATGCTTCTTCTGCCAAAGGGGTATTGAAGATGATGTGAAAGGTCTTTCAATGAGAGCCAGTTTGGTGTGGTGGTTAAGTGTGGGGACTCTTATCGGGCAGAACCAGGTTTGATTCCCCACTCTTCCACTTGCAGCTGCTGAAATGGCCTTGGGTCAGCCATAGTCCTCTCAGAGCTGTCCTTGAAAGGGCAGCTTCTGGGAGAACTCTCTCAGCCCCACCCATCACACAGGGTGTTTGTTGTGGGGGAAGGAGATTGTAAGCCGCTCTGAGACTCTGATTCAGTGAGAAGAGCAAGGTATAAAACTGCGGTCTTCTTCTTCTTTTTCAATCATGTCCTTTTAAACCAAACAGCTGGTTTTTTTAGAAGAGTAGAAAGCAGGGGCTTAACCCCCTGCCATGAACGGCATCAAAATTCATGACAGTTCACAGCGGTTCTTCAGTTCACGAACATTGGCTCATGAATCATGAACCAGCTAAAATTTTTGATAGATTCTATAGAATGATGATCCGAAGTATCTCATTTGTTGTAAATGTTGGCAGAGGAGTTAACCAGCCCCAACCCTAGTCACCAAAATCCAGCTGCAACTATTTCACAACGCTTTACACCTTTGAGGAGTTCTGCCTGCCACAGATAGACAGATGCAGACTTTATCATTACAGATTATTTAAGTATTTATGCCCCTCATTACTCCCCAAGAGCTCCCAATGTCATTTAGAACAGCCACAAACACAATATAGATAAACTAAAACAAAAAAAAAAAACATGATATGTCCAAGGGCCTTTTGGAATTTAGCAAATAAGCAACACTTCAGTAATGATAGAGTGTAGTTGACTGGGGAAAGCAATGGCAAACCACCCCGTAAAAAAGTCTGCCGTGAAAACCTGATGTGACGTCACCCCATAGTTGGAAACAAAAAGCAACAATATTCTTTTAAACACACACGTGTTCTCTGCTTATTCTTTGTTGCCCCTGCTAATTTCAAACTCTGCTAAATAATATTTTTCTCTAAGAATATCCAACAGAGCCAGTCCTCAGTTGCTTGGTTCACCCACGGGTACTGCAGGAAAGCCACAGCAAAGAGGTCCAGGGGCCAAGAAGTTATTCATAGAATCATAGAGTTGGAAGGGAACTCTAGGATCATCTAGTCCAACCCCCACCCCCCTAAATTCACAGGATATTCATTGCTGTCAGATGGCCATCTAGCCTCTGTTTAGAAACCTCCAAGGAAGGAGAGCCCACCACCTCCCAAGGAAGTCTGTTCCGCTGAGGAATCACTTTAATAGTAAGGAAGTTCTTCCTGATGTTGAGTCGGAAACTCTTTTGATTTAATTTCAACCCATTGGTTCTGGTCCTACCTTCTGGAGCCACAGAAAACAATTCCACACCATCCTCTATAGGACAGCCCTTCAAGGACTTGAAGATGGTGATCCTATCACCTCTCAGCCACCTGCTCTCCAGGCTAAACATCCCCAGCTCCTTCAGCCTTTCCTCATAGGATTTGGTCTCCAGACCCCTCACCATCTCTGTCACCCTCCTCTGGACCTGTTCCAGCTTGTCTATATCCTTCTTAAAATGTGGTGCCCAAAACTGAACACAAGACTCCAGATGAGGCCTTACCAGAGCAGAGTAAAGCGATACCATCACATCACTCTGCTCTGCTCTTTACTCTGCTCTGGTAAGACCTCATCTGGAGTATTGTGTTCAGTTTTAGGCACCACATTTTAAGAAGGATATAGACAAACTGGAACAGGTCCAGAGGAGGGCGACGAAGATGGTGAGGGGTTTGGAGACCAAGTCCTATGAAGAAAGGTTGAAGGAGCTGGGGATGTTTAGCCTGGAGAGGAGGTGGCTGAGAGGTGATAGGATCACCATCTTCAAGTACCTGAAGGGCTGTCATATAGACAATGATGTAGAATTGTTTTCTGTGGCCCCAGAAGGTAGGACCAGAACCAATGGGTTGAAATTAAATCAAAAGAGTTTCCGGCTCAACATTAGGAAGAACTTCCTGACCGTTAGAGCGGTTCCTCAGTGGAACAGGCTTCCTCCTTGGGAGGTGGTGGGCTCTCCTTCCTTGGAGATTTTTCAACAGAGGCTTGAGGGCCATTTGACAGCAATGAAGATCCTGTGAATTTAGCGAGAGATTTGTGAGTTTCCTGCATTGTGCAGGGAGTTGGACTAGATGACCCTAGAGGTCCCTTCCAACTCTATGAGTCTATGATTCTATGATCACGTGATCTGAAAACTGTACTTCTGTTGATACAACCCAAAATTGCATTTGTTGGGCTATCAGACTCGCTAAAATTTGACCGTACCTGCAGGAAGGGTAGTTTAGCACTGAGGGAAGCAGCTGCGTTTCACGACTTCACTCCTGTCTCTGAGATACAACAGCTGCTAAGGAGGAAGACGAGATGACCCCACTATCTTGTCATCTTGTCAATCAGCCCAACCTGTGCTTTGCAATCCCACTTTGGGCAACACTCTCTGACTCTCGTTTGCTGGCTGATTCACAGTCGAACGTTCTTCACGCTCAAGCATCATGCCAATCCCCAGGCAAGCTTTTTTGCTCTCAGAATGAGGGGGGCGGGGTCTAAAAGAAGCCACATTTGAGCACACTCAGAGATGCTAAACACTGGGCTAAAGGCAGAACAATTCTTGAGGAAAAACTGCACTTTTTGAGAGTTGACTCAAAAATATACAATATTCAGTTCAGTTCGTGGTTCGTGGCATGCCTGGTTGGTGAACCACAAATCATCACGAATTTTTAGAAGCTCAAAGACCCCGTTCAGTTCATGAGGTACATGATCTGATAGAACATCCAGTGTTCTAGGGACACCAAACCTGCAGAGAATCTCTGGTTCTCTCTACCTACCCCCAAGTTTGGTGAGGATTTACAGGGTGTGAGTTATGCCCACCCCACCCCCCACCCCCCAAAAAAGAGAGTACCCAGTTTAGTGTAGTGGTTAAGTGCGCGGGCTATTATCTGGGAGAACTAGGTTTGATTCCCCACTCCTTCACTTGCACCTGCTGGAATGGCCTTGGGTCAGCCATAGCTCTGGCAGAGGTTGTCCTTGAAAGGGCAGCTGCTGTGAGAGCCCTCTCAGCCCCCCCCCCCACCTCACAGAGTGTCTGTTGTGGGGGGAGAAGATATAGGAGATTGTGAGCCGCTCTGAGTCTCTGTTTCAGAGAGAAGGGCGAGGTATAAATCTGCAGTCTTCTTTTTATTTATTGATTTGATTTGATTTATATCCCGCCCTACCCCACCGAAGCGGGCTCAGGGTGGCTTACAACACAGAGATTCTAACAATAAAATTCAAATTTTAAATACAATAACAATTTACATAATTAAGAGATTAAAAACATTAAAAAACATTAAAAAATCAGTACATCAATCCAACAATGTGCTATCTATAAACTTCCTTCAGTATTTTGGTAGTTTTGGTGCCGGTCAGTTATAGGACAATTGGAAGAGGACTGTCTTACAGGCCCTGCGGAATTGTCCAATATCCCGCAGGGCCCTGACTTCTTCCGGTAACTGGTTCCACCAGCAAGGGGGTGTTATTGAGAAGGCCCTGTCCCTGGTTGACTTCAACCGGGCCTCCTTTGGCCCGGGGATTACAAGCAGATTTTGGGAGCCAGATCGCAGTACTCTCTGGGGAACATATGGGAAGAGACGTTCCCGAAGGTAGGCAGGTCCTAGACCATATAGGGCTTTAAAGGTGATAACCAGCACCTTGTACCGGACTCGGTATATTATTGGCAGCCAGTGCAGTCCCTGAAGGCCCGGCTGAATGTGCTCCCGTCTAGGGAGCCCTAATAGCAGCCGAGCGGTGGCGTTCTGCACTAGCTGCAACTTCCGGGTTTGGCACAGGGGCAGCCCCATGTAGAGGGCATTACAGTAATCCAACCTTGAGGTGACCGTTGCATGGATCACTGTTGCTAGATCGTCCCACTCCAGGAAGGGAGCCAACTGCCTCGCCCGCCTAAGATGAAAAAATGCAGACTTAGCAGTGACTGCTACCTGGGCCTCCATAGTTAAGGCAGGCTCAGGTAGTACCCCCAAGCTCTTGACCCTGTGTGCCATTGTCAGTGGCACACCGTCAAGGGCTGGAAGGGGAATCCCCCCCCCCCCAGACCACGGCGACCCAAGCAAAGGACCTCTGTCTTTGCTGGATTTAGTTTCAGCCTACTCAGCCTGAGCCATCTAGCCACGGCTTGTAATGCCCGGTCCAAGTTATCTGGGACACAGTCGGGCTGGCCATCCATGAGTAGATAGAGCTGGGTGTCATCAGCATACTGGTGGCAACCCAGCCCATGCCTCCGGGCAATCTGGGCAAGGGGGCACATGTAAATATTAAATAACATTGGGGAAAGAACTGCCCCCTGAGGCACCCCACAATCCAGCGCTTGCCTCTGGAACAGCTCACCCCCAATTGCCACCCTTTGTCCCCGACCATCAAGGAACGACGAGAGCCACTGTAAGGCCAACCTTTGAATCCCCACATCGTCTTCATCCTCTGTTTTCAACGGAGGCAAAAACAGCAGGTGGAGCAAATGCAATAGAAACCCAGCAGAACAGAATCAAAGTCCCAGAGACTCTCTGAAGTAGGGGGGCATTTTTGCAAGCCCAGCAGAACCAGTGCAATGTGCCCACCAGAAACAGTGCCACTGTGACAGGACTAACATCAAACCAGAGAATCTCTGTAGTAGAAACTGAAGTTGATGGGGGGGGGGGGGATTTTTGCAAGCCCGATAGAACCAGTGCAATGTACAGAGCGCCCAGCAGTACCAGTGCTATCAAGGAGTGCCCAGCAGAACCTAGTACCATTGTGGCAATGCCTAGCTCAGAATCACACTCCAAGCCAGGCGAGAGGGCGGGTTGCAAGCCCAGCAGTACTCAACGCCAGCTCAACGGGACTGATGCGAAATACAGAATCACGATCCAAGCGGGGAGCTGTATTTGTATGCAGGCTTACATTTCAGCCCGCCAGCGACATCTTGCCCCCTGCCCTGTTAACATTTATTTCCTGTACTTACCTGAAGGTGAATTTTCTTTAGAGCAGGTTTTTTGACATCACTTTGCCGGACAAAAGAAATACCATCTGCCTCGCTCAGCTCCCTTCCCCTCCCTCTTTATGCATAATGGTGCTCATTTGCAATAACAGAGGCGCTTTTTAACTTCCCTGTAATGAGGAGGATCACGGAAGGGGATCACTTCTCAGCTCTATTAGCAATTAAAATAATGAAGGGGGGGGAGAATTGCAGCAAAGGCATGTCTGTGCACAACCTTCCCCCCCCCCACCACAACTGCAGTTCCAGCAGTGAACTCTGGAAAGGGGACCACCGATTTGCATAGCACTCGCCAGTAATTTCCACACTTCAGGGTGCAATTAAAGAGACGAGGCTGGAGTTATGAATCTGTCGGTGCGGGGAGACCCGAACGCTCACGGACTTCATTCTTTGCAGCTCCCTGATTTATCTGTGATAAAACCGCAATAATGCCGGAGGATTTGCATTGGCGGCTCTAATGGACCTTGACCACATTTAAATGCACTCCTCTTTGTAGCTTTTCTGATGGCCCAGCCCTCTGGAAAGTATTTTGGGTTTAGTCAGGGCTTTTTTTTGCAGCAGGAGCTCCTTTGCATATTAGGCCACACACCCCTGATGTAGCCAATCCTCCTGGCACTTACAGTAGGCTTTGTACTAAGAGCCCTGTAAGCTCTTGGAGGACTGGCTCCATCAGGGGTGTGTGGCCTAATATGCAAAGGAACCCCTGCTAGAATTCTATCTCTGGACCCTGTACTAAGAGCCCTGTAAGCTCTTGGAGGACTGGCTCCATCAGGGGTGTGTGGCCTAATATGCAAAGGAACCCCTGCTAGAATTCTATCTCTGGACCCTGTACTAAGAGCCCTGTAAGCTCTTGGAGGATTGGCTCCATCAGGGGTGTGTGGCCTAATATGCAAAGGAACCCCTGCTAGAATTCTATCTCTGGACCCTGTACTAAGAGCCCTGTAAGCTCTTGGAGGACTGGCTACATCAGGGGGTGTGGCCTAATATGCAAAGGAGCCCCTGCTAGAATTCTATCTCTGGACCCTGTACTAAGAGCCCTGTAAGCTCTTGGAGGATTGGCTCCATCAGGGGTGTGTGGCCTAATATGCAAAGGAACCCCTGCTAGAATTCTATCTCTGGACCCTGTACTAAGAGCCCTGTAAGCTCTTGGAGGATTGGCTCCATCAGGGGTGTGTGGCCTAATATGCAAAGGAACCCCTGCTAGAATTCTATCTCTGGACCCTGTACTAAGAGCCCTGTAAGCTCTTGGAGGACTGGCTACATCAGGGGGTGTGGCCTAATATGCAAAGGAGCCCCTGCTAGAATTCTATCTCTGGACCCTGTACTAAGAGCCCTGTAAGCTCTTGGAGGATTGGCTCCGTCAGGGGTGTGTGGCCTAATATGCAAAGGAGCCCCTGCTAGAATTCTATCTCTGGACCCTGTACTAAGAGCCCTGTAAGCTCTTGGAGGATTGGCTCCATCAGGGGTGTGTGGCCTAATATGCAAAGGAGCCCCTGCTAGAATTCTATCTCTGGACCCTGTACTAAGAGCCCTGTAAGCTCTTGGAGGACTGGCTCCATCAGGGGTGTGTGGCCTAATATGCAAAGGAACCCCTGCTAGAATTCTATCTCTGGACCCTGTACTAAGAGCCCTGTAAGCTCTTGGAGGACTGGCTCCATCAGGGGTGTGTGGCCTAATATGCAAAGGAACCCCTGCTAGAATTCTATCTCTGGACCCTGTACTAAGAGCCCTGTAAGCTCTTGGAGGACTGGCTCCATCAGGGGTGTGTGGCCTAATATGCAAAGGAGCCCCTGCTAGAATTCTATCTCTGGACCCTGTACTAAGAGCCCTGTAAGCTCTTGGAGGACTGGCTACATCAGGGGGTGTGGCCTAATATGCAAAGGAGCCCCTGCTAGAATTCTATCTCTGGACCCTGTACTAAGAGCCCTGTAAGCTCTTGGAGGACTGGCTACATCAGGGGGTGTGGCCTAATATGCAAAGGAACCCCTGCTAGAATTCTATCTCTGGACCCTGTACTAAGAGCCCTGTAAGCTCTTGGAGGATTGGCTCCATCAGGGGTGTGTGGCCTAATATGCAAAGGAGCCCCTGCTAGAATTCTATCTCTGGACCCTGTACTAAGAGCCCTGTAAGCTCTTGGAGGATTGGCTCCATCAGGGGTGTGTGGCCTAATATGCAAAGGAACCCCTGCTAGAATTCTATCTCTGGACCCTGTACTAAGAGCCCTGTAAGCTCTTGGAGGACTGGCTACATCAGGGGGTGTGGCCTAATATGCAAAGGAACCCCTGCTAGAATTCTATCTCTGGACCCTGTACAAAGAGCCCTGTAAGCTCTTGGAGGACTGGCTACATCAGGGGGTGTGGCCTAATATGCAAAGGAACCCCTGCTAGAATTCTATCTCTGGACCCTGTACTAAGAGCCCTGTAAGCTCTTGGAGGATTGGCTCCATCAGGGGTGTGTGGCCTAATATGCAAAGGAGCCCCTGCTAGAATTCTATCTCTGGACCCTGTACTAAGAGCCCTGTAAGCTCTTGGAGGATTGGCTCCATCAGGGGTGTGTGGCCTAATATGCAAAGGAACCCCTGCTAGAATTCTATCTCTGGACCCTGTACTAAGAGCCCTGTAAGCTCTTGGAGGACTGGCTACATCAGGGGGTGTGGCCTAATATGCAAAGGAACCCCTGCTAGAATTCTATCTCTGGACCCTGTACAAAGAGCCCTGTAAGCTCTTGGAGGACTGGCTACATCAGGGGGTGTGGCCTAATATGCAAAGGAACCCCTGCTAGAATTCTATCTCTGGACCCTGTACTAAGAGCCCTGTAAGCTCTTGGAGGATTGGCTCCATCAGGGGTGTGTGGCCTAATATGCAAAAGAGCCCCTGCTAGAATTCTATCTCTGGACCCTGTACTAAGAGCCCTGTAAGCTCTTGGAGGACTGGCTCCATCAGGGGTGTGTGGCCTAATATGCAAAGGAACCCCTGCTAGAATTCTATCTCTGGACCCTGTACAAAGAGCCCTGTAAGCTCTTGGAGGACTGGCTACATCAGGGGGTGTGGCCTAATATGCAAAGGAACCCCTGCTAGAATTCTATCTCTGGACCCTGTACTAAGAGCCCTGTAAGCTCTTGGAGGACTGGCTACATCAGGGGGTGTGGCCTAATATGCAAAGGAACCCCTGCTAGAATTCTATCTCTGGACCCTGTACTAAGAGCCCTGTAAGCTCTTGGAGGACTGGCTACATCAGGGGGTGTGGCCTAATATGCAAAGGAACCCCTGCTAGAATTCTATCTCTGGACGCTGTACTAAGAGCCCTTTAAGCTCTTGGAGGACTGGCTACATCAGGCGGTGTGGCCTAATATGCAATGGAGTTCCTGCTACAAAAAAAGCCCTGGGTTTAGTTCACATGGGGCTGTGAAGGCGGGGGCGAGGGGAGTGAATGAGAGTTTCTACATCGTGACTAAAGAGAAACCTCCTGCCTGGGTGGGAGAGAAACCTGGAGTTTTGGGGGAAGAATCCCATATGGAGCAGAGGTCCATCAGTGGCTACTAGCCACAGCGTATTGTTTAGAACTCTCTGTCTTGGTGCTGGGGGGGGCACAGTGGAAGGGCTTCTAGCCCCACTGGTGGACCTTCTGATGGCACCTGCGTTTTTTGGCCACTGTGTGACACAGAGTGTTGGACTGGAGGGGCCACTGGCCTGATCCAACAGGGCTTCTCTTATGTTCTTATGTGACACAGAGTGTTGGACTGGAGGGGCCACTGGCCTGATCCAACAGGGCTTCTCTTATGTTCTTATGTGACACAGAGTGTTGGACTGGAGGGGCCACTGGCCTGATCCAACAGGGCTTCTCTTATGTTCTTATGTGACACAGAGTGTTGGACTGGATGGGCCATTGGCCTGATCCAACAGGGCTTCTCTTATGTTCTTAATCAGTTTGACCTGTAGAGGTGCCAACTCTGACTGGGGAAATACCTGGAGATTTGGAGGGGTGGAGGCTGGGGCGAGCACAGTTTGAGAAGGGGAGGGACCTCGATGGGATACCATGCCACAGAGTCCGCCTTCCCAAGCAGCCATTTTCTCCAGGGAATCAGATCTTGGTCATCTGAGATGAGCTGCAAGAACGAGAGATCTCCAAGTGCCACCCTACTGACCTTCGGCGGGGAGGGGTGAATGTAAAATTCAAGAGCTTTGGGATGATTCCAGAGGTTGGGGAAGAAGAAGAACAACAACAACAACACAGATTTATGCCCCGCCCTTCTCTCTGAACCAGAGCCTCAGAGTGGCTTACAATCTCCTTTATCTACTCTGGCAGTGGTAGTCAGGCAAAGGTCCTTCACATCTGCTGCATGGTCTTTCCATTCCCAACAGGAGGTTCCAATCCTGTTCCAATTCCCTCCACCCAACCTCCCTTCCTCCTGTATGGCTCCTCCTTTCCCCGCCGCTCATTCCCCAATTTTTGCGCCACCCCTCTCCCCGGGCTCTTCCCACCCCGTTCCTGCCTCCCCCGCTCTTCCCACAGCCCCGTTTTCGCCGCTTCCGCTCTCCCTGGGCTCTTCCCTGCCTCCCCCGCTCTCCCCGTAGCCTCATTTTCGTTGGTGCTGCTCCCCCCAGGCTCTTCCCACCCCCAAGTGCGTGAGAGCGAGCGAGCTGGGGCTAGGCAGCTGGCTGCTGGAAAAAGCAGCCAAGCCTCCACAGCACCCCCACCCAAAATTTTACGCCCTGCCCTCCCCCCCCAGCCAAACATTTCTGGCTACGGGGCTGCCTAAGTCTCTAACTCACTTGGGCTAAGGGATGCCACGTCCAATTCAAGAAATATCCGGGGACGTTGGGGGTGGAGCCAGGAGACATTGGGGGTGGAGCCAGCAGCAAGGGTGTGACAAGCATAGTGGAACTCCAAAGGGAGTTCTGGCCATCACATTTAAAGGGACCGCACACCTTGTAAATGCCTTCCTTCCATAGGAAATAATGAAGGATAGGGGCACCTTCTTTGGGGGCTCATAGAATTGGACCCCCTGGTCCAATCCTTTTGAAACTTGGAGGATATTTGTGGGGCAGGCACTGAGTGCTATGCTGAAAATTTGGTGCTTCTACCCAGGGCTTTTTGGGTAGAAAAAGACCAGCAGGAACCTATTTGCATATTAGGCCACACCCTCTGACATCACCAATGTTTCACACGGGGCTTTTTTGGTAGAAAAAGCCCAGCATGAACTTATTTGCATATCAGGCCACACCCCCTGACACCAAGCCAACCAGAACTGCCTTCCTGTGAGTTCCTCCTAAAAAACGCCCCGTCTCTACCTCAAAAAACAGCCCCCCCCCCAGATACCCACGGATCAATTCTTCATTATACCCTTTGGGAACCAGTCTCCATAGTGCATAACGGAGTGCCCAGCAGACATTTCCCTCTCCCCCACCGCTTTCTGATGACCTTGAAGTGGGGGGAGGGTCCCCCAAACCGGGAGATCCCCTGCCCCCACTCCTCTCAATTCTCCTTGGCTTGCAGCTGCAAAGTAACAGTGTATTGTAATATGTGAGCCATTGCCTTTAGTACGGGTTCCAAAGCTAAAAGAGAAGCGGCCAGGGGAAGGTGAACGGAACACGGAACTGAACCCAGGGCCTGTGTAGCCGCAGCACCTGCCAGACTTCGGTCTGCTACCCGTAGGAGGAATCCTATACAAGTGTGGCACCGTCTGCATCTTTCAAGCACAGGAGAACTGAGACAGCGGACTGTAAAGTGCAAGAGTGACGTGAAAGAATATTCTGATTTTGAAAGTACTACCTTGCAAGAGTGGTGTGAAGGAACTTTTTGATTTTTCTACGGACTTCTCATGAATTCTGGCCTGTGATGATCGTAACATAATTGCATCGTTATGAAAGAAGTTGCTTAAGCATTTATTTGCAACACAAAAACGCAGCGGTTTCTTTCTAGCGTTTGCTAATCAGCAAACTGCAGTTTCCGGTTTGCCTACCTGCGGACTGGCAACCCTTCTTGGGCTGTCTGCTCCTTCTTGGCCCACCAATGGGCCAAGAACGAGGTCATGTGGCCTCACACAGAAGAGTGGCTCAATCTTCAGGGACAGCCTCCCCTCTCACCCGCTTCCCTAGCCCCGGGGAGGTTCCCAGTCAGAGCTGGTTCCCCCTCCCCTCGAGAAAGGCAGCTGCCCCTTTAAGCTTCATCACCATCTAACAGGATACTTTTGAGCACAGCCTCTTTGATTTTCTTCTCTCTTTCTTGGCCTCCGTCAATTTGGCGAGAGATTTCTTTCTTTCCCGCTATTATCCACCCTGATTAACTCAACTGCACCTGTCAGCTCTTATTCCACGGAGCCGGGGAGCGCTGGGGAGAGCCTGTTAAAATGCATGAGCTCTTCGCACGCTGGCTCTTGCCTGGCCTGCCATGCTAAACCGGGAGGAGGCAGGGGGAGGCAGCTCCAGGCTCTCAGCTCTGCCACAGAACGGCCTGCTGGGCTGGCAGATAGTGTACCGGATTCGCTACAAGGTGCTGGTTATTGCCTTTAAAGCCCTATACGGGCGAGGACTTAAGAACATAAGAGAAGCCCTGTTGGATCAGGCCAGTAGCCCCTCCAGTCCAACACTCTGTGTCACATAAGAACATAAGAGAAGCCCTGTTGGATCAGGCCAGTGGCCCATCCAGTCCAACACTCTGTGTCACATAAGAACATAAGAGAAGCCCTGTTGGATCAGGCCAGTGGCCCCTCCAGTCCAACACTCTGTGTCACATAAGAACATAAGAGAAGCCCTGTTGGATCAGGCCAGTGGCCCCTCCAGTCCAACACTCTGTGTCACATAAGAACATAAGAGAAGCCCTGTTGGATCAGGCCAGTGGCCCCTCCAGTCCAACACTCTGTGTCACATAAGAACATAAGAGAAGGCATGTTGGATCAGGCCAGTGGCCCCTCCAGTCCAACACTCTGTGCCTCATAAGAACATAAGAGAAGGCCTGTTGGATCAGGCCAGTGGCCCATCCAGTCCAACACTCTGTGTCACATAAGAACATAAGAGAAGCCCTGTTGGATCAGGCCAGTAGCCCCTCCAGTCCAACACTCTGTGTCACATAAGAACATAAGAGAAGCCCTGTTGGATCAGGCCAGTGGCCCCTCCAGTCCAACACTCTGTGTCACATAAGAACATAAGAGAAGCCCTGTTGGATCAGGCCAGTGGCCCCTCCAGTCCAACACTCTGTGTCACATAAGAACATAAGAGAAGGCATGTTGGATCAGGCCAGTGGCCCCTCCAGTCCAACACTCTGTGCCTCATAAGAACATAAGAGAAGGCCTGTTGGATCAGGCCAGTGGCCCATCCAGTCCAACACTCTGTGTCACATAAGAACATAAGAGAAGCCCTGTTGGATCAGGCCAGTAGCCCCTCCAGTCCAACACTCTGTGTCACATAAGAACATAAGAGAAGCCCTGTTGGATCAGGCCAGTGGCCCCTCCAGTCCAACACTCTGTGTCACATAAGAACATAAGAGAAGCCCTGTTGGATCAGGCCAGTAGCCCCTCCAGTCCAACACTCTGTGTCACATAAGAACATAAGAGAAGCCCTGTTGGATCAGGCCAGTGGCCCCTCCAGTCCAACACTCTGTGTCACATAAGAACATAAGAGAAGCCCTGTTGGATCAGGCCAGTGGCCCCTCCAGTCCAACACTCTGTGTCACATAAGAACATAAGAGAAGGCATGTTGGATCAGGCCAGTGGCCCCTCCAGTCCAACACTCTGTGCCTCATAAGAACATAAGAGAAGGCCTGTTGGATCAGGCCAGTGGCCCATGACAGAGCCTTCTCTACAGCGGCCCCCCATTGGTGGAACCAACTGCCAGAAGAAGCAATAGCCTTGCAGGACTTTGTGAAGAAGATAGAAGAAGAAGATATTGGATTTATATCCCGCCCTCCACTCCGAAGAGTCTCAGAGCGGCTCACAATCTCCTTTCCCTTCCTCCCCCACAACAGTCACCCTGTGAGGTAGATGAAGATATTGGATTTATATCCCGCCCTCCACTCCAAAGAGTCTCAGAGTGGCTCACAATCTCCTTTCCCTTCCTCCCCCACAACAGACACCCTGTGTGGTAGATGAAGATATTGGATTTATATCCCACCCTCCACTCCGAAGAGTCTCAGAGCGGCTCACAATCTCCTTTCCTTTCCTCCCCCACAACAGGCACCCTGTGAGGTAGATGAAGATATTGGATTTATATCCCGCCCTCCACTCCGAAGAGTCTCAGAGCGGCTCACAATCTCCTTTCCTTTCCTCCCCCACAACAGGCACCCTGTGAGGTAGATGAAGATACTGGATTTATATCCCGCCCTCCACTCCGAAGAGTCTCAGAGCGGCTCACAATCTCCTTTCCCTTCCTCCCCCACAACAGACACCCTGTGAGGTGGGTGGGGCTGAGAGGGCTCTCCCAGCAGCTGCCCTTTTAAGGACACCCTCTGCCAGAGCTATGGCTAACCCAAGGCCATGCCAGCAGGAGCAAGTGGAGGAGTGGGGAATCAAATCCGGTTCTCCCAGATAAGAGTCCGCACACTTAACCACTACACCAAACTGGCTCTCCCAGTTCTCTCACATATATTGTCCACTGTGTCACACAGAATGTTGGACTGGATGGGCCATTGGCCTGATCCAGCATGGCTTCTCTTATGTTCTCTATGACACAGAGTGTTGGACTGGATGGGCCACTGGCCTGATCCAACATGGCTTCTCTTATTTGTAGTTCTGCAAAGCTTGCAAGACAGCTTTATTTCAACTTGCTTTTAATGGATAGCCACACAGGACGGTACTCAAGAAGACTGAAACTACCGGAATGTATTATTATTATTATTAGCACCAAACTATTTTTAAAATGTTCAAATTGTTTTATTGTAAAATTTTAATTAGTTAATGTTTAATCTGTAAATGTTTTTACTGTTGGGAGCCGCCCTGAGCCTGTTTTGGTGGGAAGCGCGGGATATAAATCCAATAAAAATAATAATAAAAATAGAACAAATCTGCAGCTGGTAAAAAAGCCAGGTTTCCTGGGAAGTCCTGTTTCTCTCTAGTGAATGTTTGGAGGCCTCGGGAGTCAGCAACTCTGGAAAGGAACATCTTCCTTTGCACCTGAGCACACAACTTCCTGGCTGACAGAGGACAGTTTGGTGGAGACCCAGTTTGGTGAAGCTGTTAAGTGTGCGGACTCCTATCTGGGAGAACCGGGTTTGATTCCCCACTCCTCCACTTGCACGTGCTGGAATGGCCTTGGGTCAGCCAGAGCTATGGCAGAGGTTGTCCTTGAAAGGGCAGCTGCTGTGAGAGCCCTCTCCAGCCCCACCCACTCCACAGGGTGTCTGTTGTGGGGGAGGAAGGGAAAGGAGATTGTGAGCCGCTCTGAGACTCTTCGGAGTGGAGGGCAGGATATAAATCCAGTATCTTCATCTACCTCACAGGGTGTCTGTTGTGGGGGAGGAAGGGAAAAGAGATTGTGAGCCGCTCTGAGACTCTTCAGAGTGGAGGGCGGGATATAAATCCAATATCTTCATCTACCTCACAGGGTGTCTGTTGTGGGGGAGGAAGGGAAAAGAGATTGTGAGCCGCTCTGAGACTCTTCAGAGTGGAGGGCGGGATATAAATCCAATATCTTCATCTACCTCACAGGGTGTCTGTTGTGGGGGAGGAAGGGAAAAGAGATTGTGAGCCGCTCTGAGACTCTTCAGAGTGGAGGGCGGGATATAAATCCAATATCTTCATCTACCTCACAGGGTGTCTGTTGTGGGGGAGGAAGGGAAAGGAGATTGTGAGCCGCTCTGAGACTCTTCGGAGTGGAGGGCGGGATATAAACCCAATATCTTCATCTACCTCACAGGGTGTCTGTTGTGGGGGAGGAAGGGAAAGGATATTGTGAGCTGCTCTTCGGCTCTTCGGAGTGGAGGGCGGGATATAAATCCAATTTCTTCTTCTTCTTCTTTTTCGGCATACCCAGAGGTGGGAGACCTTTCCAGGCCTCAAGGTTTCTGCTTGGGCCATTGCCGCCAAGACTGCCAGTGGCCCACCATTCACGCCCTCTGCTGTATGCACTGCCCAGTGCCCCTGGGGAGAGGGCAGCAGGCAGCTGTGAGCATGGGAAGGTTGCCAAGTCCCAGGTGGGTCAAACACCACAGGAAACCTAGACGTGCAGATGGATGAGAAACTAGCAAAATGCATTTCAAATAAGCATGCTATCGTCCTTCGAACTGTGGCCCTGGAAGGTAGGACCAGAACCAACAGGTTGAAATTAAATCAGAAGAGTTTCCGGCTCAACATTAGAAAGGACTTCCTGACCGTTAGAATGATTCCTCAGTGGAACAGGCTTCCTCCTTGGGAGGTGGTGGGCTCTCCTTGGAGGTTTTTCAACAGAGGCTAGATGGCCATCTGACAGCAATGAGGATCCTTGAATGTAGGGGGAGGTGGTTGTGAGTTTCCTGCATTGTGCAGGGGGTTGGACTAGATGACCCTGGAGATCCCTTCCAACTCTGTGATTCTATGATCTTCCTGACCATTAGAGAGGTTCCTCAGTGGAACAGGCTTGGGAGGTGGTGGGCTCTCCTTCCTTGGAGGTTTTCAAGCAGCGGCTAGATTGGCATCTGACAGCAATAAAGATCCTATGAATTTAGGGGGAGATGTTTGTGAGTTTCCTGCATTGTGCAGGGAGTTGGACTAGATAACCATAGAGGTCCCTTCCAACTCTATGATTCTATGAAACTATTCTTCATTAGCTTATAATCAGCATAATTCATATAGCCGTAACTCATAACATTTCAGTCAAAATCTGCTTCCTTCTCCCTCTCTCTTGCTTCCTTCTGCGTAACAGCTTGCTTTGCAAGGCTTGCTCAATCGCACAGGAGCTACAGAGTAAAACCTCTGTTTTCTCAGTTGGCTGAGGCTCCTCCCTTGGGAAGGAAGGGGAGGGAGGAAGCACTTGCACCTGCTGGAATGGTCTTGGGTCAGCCATTGCTCTGGCAGAGGTTGTCCTTGAAAGAGCAGCTGCTGTAAGAGCCCTCTCAGCCCCACCCACCTCACAGGGGGTGTCTGTTGTGGGGGGGAGAAGATAGAGGAGACTGTAAGCCGCTCAGAGAGAAGGGTGGGGTATTTATCTACTGTCTTCTTGAGAGCCAGTTTGGTGTAGTGGTTAAGAGTGCGGACTCTTATCTGGAAGAACCGGGTTTGATTCCCCACTGCTGGGATGGCCTTGGGTCAGCCATATCTCTGGCAGAGGTTGTCCTTAAAAGGGCAGCGGCTGTGAGAGCCCTCTCAGCCCCACCCACCTCACAGGGTGTCTGTTGTGGGGGAGGAAGGGAAAGGAGATTGTGAGCCGCTCGGAGTGGAGGGTGGGAGTGGAGGGCGGGAGTGGAGGGCGGGATATAAATCCAATATCTTCTTCTTCTTCTTCTTCTTCTTCTTCTTCTTCTTCTTCTTCTTCTTCTTCTTCTTCTTCTTCTTCTTCTTCTATTCCGGCCCTCCTGAGCAGACCTAGTTGGCTACAGTGCCCTTTTCAAAGTGAGCACCTCCGTTATTTTCTTTCCCAGCTCCGAGCAGCCGGCTTCAGTGCCCTTTGCCAAATGCAGAAACGGAATCCATTTCTATTCCCTTCTTTAGCACCCAAGGGAATCCAGGGCAGCGTTTTTGTTTTCTTCTTCTCAGCATGAGGCCAAAGTGCCCTGATAGTGTCAGCGCAAGCAGAACAGTAGTGAAGCCTGCGCCTGCCGAATCCCTGTGCTGGCATTTTCAAAAGTTGCTATGTTGATCCTCCCTCTCCCCCTCCCATGCACCTTTTGGTGCTTTCATGTGCAGGGTAGAAATCCTTTCATGTTCCGTCAAATACACAGAGTTGGGAGTGCGCACAACCGCATTTAGACACCCGTGCGCAGCCAGGGCGTCGCTGATCAAAACCTTCCTCTGCAGATTCGCAACTGCTAATTTCACCGTCCAATTATAAGCACTTTGCTTTTTCTCGTTTTAATAAAAACGAAAGCATCCGGAAACCCCGCCTGCACGCTTGGGAAGCGACAGAACTGACATAATTGGGAAGGGGCTTCAGTCGGCCTGTTTTCCTAATGGTTTGTCATATCAAGCCGCAGCTCCCGGTGAGGACCACCCCCCCCCTTTCGATTTCCAACCCCCTGAGGCATCATTTACATTTCTTAATAACCCCTCATTAATATTCATGACGGGAGGAGGGTAATGACGGCTGAGCGCGCACCACTAATTCAATTTCGCTGAGCCTCCGTGTGTTTAGTTAATCACCGGGGGACCCGGGTGCCTCAGTACAATTATTTATTCAGAATTAGATCTCGCAGCATCTGGATGGAAAGGGGCCCGAGGAGTGCCACGCAAGACGGGATTCTCTGCCTCGCCCCCACCTCGGCTCTCAGCTCCAGAAAGGAACAGAGAGAGAGGCACTGGTGGCATTCCTTGGCCATAGGGTTGCCAAGTCCATGTCAATGAGGTGGCTGAGAGGTGATAGGATCACCATCTTCAAGTACTTGAAGGGCTGTCATATAGAAGAAGAAGAAGAATTGCAGATTTATACCCCGCCCTTCTCTCTGAATCAGAGACTCAGAGTGGCTTACAATCTCCTATATCTTCTCCCCCCACAACAGACACCCTGTGAGGTGGGTGGGGCTGAGAGGCTCTCACAGCAGCTGCCCTTTCAAGGACAACCTCTGCCAGAGCTACGACTGACCGAGGGCCATTCCAGCAGGTGCAAGTGGAGGAGTAGGGAATCAAACCCAGTTCTCCCAGATAACAGTCTGCGCACTTAAGCACTACACCAAACTGGCTCTCTAAGAAGATGATATTGGATTTATACCCTGCCCTTCATTCTGAATCTGAGAGCAGATCACAATCTGCTCTATCTTCTCCCCCTACAACAGACACCCCGTGAGATGGGTGGGGCTGAGAGGGCTCTCACAGCAGATGTTCTTTTAAGGACAACTGCTAGAGCTATGGCTAACCCAAGGCCATTCCAGCAGGTGCAAGTGGAGGAGTAGGGAATCAAACCCGGTTCTCCCAAATAAGAGTCCACGCACTTAACCACGACACCAAACTGACTCTCACAGGGGGTTTCTTTTGGCAGTGTTGGTCTGTTCCTTGACAGGTTCGACCCTGTCCAGCAGGCGAGTTCCGCACATGTCTTCCTAGCAGTAACACGCAGCACAATCGGCTTCTTGCGCATGCACTTTTTCCACACAGTCCAACTCCCCTTCCCATTCTTGAGGCACTTGTGGTCTTCTCAGCAGGCGGTTGCTCAAATAGACAGTGGGATCAGGCACAAATCATAGGAATCAGCCATAAATAAACACTACTTGATAATCCTCTAAGTAGCGCTTAGCATACACGTGCAGTTTTGAAGCCAACCTGCCTGGCGGATGTTCAAGTTGCTGGACGCCAAAGCAAAGAGCGATCTGACTGTTGGACACACCTGCTGCGGAATCCACAGCACTTCTCCCAAAATCTCCTGGCTCCACCCCCAGTGTCTCCTGGCCCCATCCCCAAAGTCCCCAGATATTTCTTGAATTGGATTTGGCAGCCCGGGCCATGGAGCTGCCCCAGTCAACCTCACAGGAATTGCAGGTGGCCAAACGCAAAGGACAGCAGATGCAATCCGGAGCTCCCCGAAGGAATCAGGAATGTGGATGAGAAAGAAAACAAGGAGCACCTGAAGAACAAGGAGGCGGGAGGGAAGGGGACACGCTTCGGCCTGGGGAGAGATTGCGGACTGACCTCTTCTTGACACATTCTGGCTGCAGGTTGTACTCAGCTTGCACTGAGCCCCCCCTCCCCTTTGCTTCCTGAAGCCACCAACTCCCCTCCCCCCTCATAACTGTCAGAGGCCTTGACAAACAGGCCCACTGATGGCTCCTAATGGCAGACATGATGGAGCCTCGGAGGCCGCTGCGGAGGGAACAGGCTGGGAGGGACTCTCTCGTCGTGACTTTATTTGTGGGAGGCAAATCCTTGTCAGGTGGCTGATGGATGCTCCAAAGCCACAAACCTGGGCCTTGGTTCGGCAGTCCTCGCCGTTTGCACAGCTGAGCAACCTTGTAGCTGAGAAATGAGCTTGGGAGGGAGGGGAGAGCAGGGCCACTGCGACTTTTTCTGCGCAAAGGGAAACAACTGTGCAGTCCCCGGAGCTGCTATGCACCCCTCGGTTAGCGTCGCCAAGTCCCCTACAGCCTCCAGCGTGATGACATTAGAATAGAATAGAATAGAATAGAATAGAATAGAATAGAATAGAATAGAATAGAATAGAATAGAATAGAATCCTAGAGTTGGAGGGGACCTCCAGGGTCATCTAGTCCAACCCGCTGCACAATGCAGGAAACTCACAAGCCCCTCCCCCTAAATTCACAGGATCTTCATTGCTGTCAGAGGGCCATCCAGCCTTTGTTTAAAAACCTCCAAGGAAGGAGAGCCCACCACCTCCCAAGGAAGCCCGTTCCACTGAGGAACCTGTCATAGAATCATAGGGAAGGGTCCTCCAGGGTCATCTAGTCCACCCCTGCACAATGCAGGAAACTCACAAACACCTCCCCCTAAATTCACAGGATCTTCATTGCTTTCAGAGGGCCATCCAGCCTCTGTTTAAAAACCTCCAAGGAAGGAGAGCCCACCACCTCCCGAGGAAGCCCGTTCCACTGAGGAACCTGTCATAGAATCATAGGGAAGGGACCTCCAGGGTCATCTAGTCCACCCCCTGCACAATGCAGGAAACTCACAAACCCCTCCCCCTCAATCCAAAGGATCTGCATTGTTGTCAGATGGCCATCTAGCCTCTGCTTAAAGACCTACAAGAAGGAGAGCCCACAACCTCCCAAGGAGGAAGCCTGTTCCACTGAGGAACTGCTCTAACAGTCAGCAAGTTCTTCCTAATGTTGACCCAGAAACTCTTTTGATTTAATTTCAACCCCTTGGTTCTGGTGCTACCTTCTGGGGCCACAGAAAGCAATTCCACACCATCCTCTATATGACAACCCTTCAAGGACTTGAAGATGGTGATCCTATCACCTCTCAGCCGCCTCCTCTCCAGGTTAAACACGCCCAGCTTCTTCAACCTTTCCTCACAGGACTTGGTCTCCAGACCCCTCACCATCTTCGTCACCCTCCTCTGGACCCCTTCCAGCTTGTCTAGATCCTTCTTCAAATGTGGTGCCCAAAACTGAACACAAGACTCCAGGTGAGGTCTTACCAGAGCAGAGTAAAGCGAGTCGCCCGCAAGTGATGGCAATGTTGTACACTGGCCGCTCTAGGCATGTTCAGGAAAACTCTATGGTTTTCCCAGATGCTCTAGTATTTTGGGAGGGGAAAACTCTATGGTACCTATTCAAATGATCCAATGGTGCTCTAGAGTGCAAACCCAGGACTGCATATAGTTGGCTCCATTTAGTAGTCTTCTAGCGTAGTCATTACCATGATGTAACTCAATAAAAAAGGTGGTCAACGGTAGCTCTCCAGATGTTTTTTGCCTACAACTCCCATCAGCCCCAGCCAGCATATGGCCAATGGCTGGGGCTGATGGCAGTTGGAGGCAAAAAACATCTGGAGAGCTACCGTTGACCACCCCTGCAGTAAAGAGAACATATGAAACTGCCTTCTACTGATTCAGACCCTCGGTCCATCAAAGTCAGTATTGTCTACTCAGACTGGCAGCGGCTCTCCAGGGTCTCAAGCTGAGATTTTTGATGCCTATTTGCCTAGGCCCTTTTTCGTTGGAGATGCCGGGGATTGAACCTGGGACCTCCTGCTTACCAAGCAGATGCTCTACCACTGAGCCACCGTCCCTCTTCCCTGCATTGAACCCACTATATTATAGGCTGCCATTTGTTATGAAGGCTGGATCTGATATAAACCAGACCTTGTTAGGCCCAGGTTGTATGAGTCATAAAATGTAATGACAGGAAGCAGAGATTCCTAGCATTACTCTTTCTTTCTTTCTTTCTTTCTTTCTTTCTTTCTTTCTTTCTTTCTTTCTTTCTTTCTTTCTTTCTTTCTTTCTTTCTTTCTTTCTTTCTTTCTTTCTTTCTTCCTTCCTTTCTTCCTTTCTTCCTTTCTTCCTTTCTTCCTTTCTTCCTTCCTTCCTTTCTTCCTTCCTTCCTTCCTTCCTTCCCTTTTCCTTTTCCTTTTCCTTTTCCTTTTCCTTTTCCTTCCTTCCTGGCTTTGTATCTCTCTCATGGGATCGAGGAAACTGGGCAAAGGAAGCTCTGGCTCTTTCCTTCCTCCCCCAGGGGACCAGGAGGGGGAGGAGCCTCAGCCAACAGAAGGAAGAGATCCAATATCTTCTTCCTTCTCATCTGCACAGGGCTACATGGAATACCACTCGTTTCAAACGGAACCGAAGGCCTCACCTTCGCTCAGCCTTCACCGATCCATCTCCATGGTGATGCCGTGTCTTTTCTTTACACAACCGATGTTTTATACATGCAGCAGGATCCGATGTGTGTTTCCTTCCATGTAAACTGCACTCCGTCTTTGAAGAGACCAGCAGCCGCGGGGGTGGGTTGCTTTCTCCTTACCGGTTGTTAGTTCTCTACAAAATGTATTTCCTCCCTTTTGGTCCTTACACACGTATATAATAAAATGCATTATAAAACCATTAAAAGAAACTCATCTACCAAACGTACCTTATTAAAACAACTTTGAAAAGTGTTAAAAACAGCATTGAACTACATGTCAAAGAGTTAAAATAATATACAGTAAACATACAGCATTGGTTAGGAAATGGAATTTTAAATAGTCTTCACCCACTAGCAGAAGACAGACAAATCTCCCCCGGGAAGAGAGTTCTGGAGAAGACCCCTCCTGAATTGCCACGCACCCCAATCTCAGAAGGTGGGTGCGCCCAAAGGAATGCCTCTGAAGACAACCACAGGGGTGGCTGGGCAGGCTCATAAGGGATTAGGTGACCAGCTAGGGTTGCCAATCCCCAGTTGGGGGCAGGGGATCCCCTGGTTTGGAGGCCTTCCCTCCACTTTAGGGTTATTAGAAAGTGGAAGGGGGGTGTTGCATGTCCTCTGACCACTCCATTATAGCCTACGGAGCATGGTCACCATAGGGTATAATTGAGAAATCAATCTGAGGCTCGAGGGTGTGTGTGTGTTTTTTGATATAGAGGCACCACATTTTCAGCATAGCAGCTGGTGTCTCTCCTAAACACACACACACACGTTTGAAAAAGATTGCACCAAGGGGTCCAATTCTATGAGCCCCAGAAGAAGGCGCACCTATCCTCCATTATTTCCTCAGTGGAACAGGCTTCCTCCTTGGGAGGTGGTGGGCTCTCCTTCCTTGGAGGTTTTTAAACAGAGGCTAGATGGCCATCTGACAGCAATGAAGATCCTGTGAATTTAGGAGGAGGTGTTTGTGAGTTTCCTGCATTGTGCAGGGGGTTGGGCTAGAAGACCCTGGAGGTCCCTTCCAACTCTATGATTCTATGAACTTCCTGACCGTTAGAGTGATTCCTCAGTGGAACAGGCTTCCTCCTTGGGAGGTGGTGGGCTCTCCTTCCTTGGAGGTTTTTAAACAGAGGCTAGATGGCCATCTGACAGCAATGAAGATCCTGTGAATTTAGGGGAAGGTGTTTTTGAGTTTCCTGCATTGTGCAGGGGGTTGGACTAGAGCACCCTAGAGGTCCCTTCCAACTCTAGGATTCTCCTTCCTTGGAGGTTTTTAAACAGAGGTTAGATGGCCATCTGACAGCGAAGAAGATCCTGTGAATTTAGGGGGAGGTGCTTGTGAATTTCCTGCATTGTGCAGGGGGTTGGACTAGATGACTCTAGAGGTCCCTTCTAAGAAGAAAGTGAAGATGCTGATGAAGATAATGATGATGATTAAGATGATGGAGATGATAATGATGATGATGAAGAAGATTTTGGATTTATATCCTGCCCTATACTCTGAATCTCAGAGTCTCAGAGCGGCTCACAATCTCCTTTCCCTTCCTCCCCCACAACAGACACCCTGTGAGGTGGGTGGGGCTGAGAGAGCTCTGACAGACGCTGCCCTTTCAAGGACAAACTCTGCCAGAGCTATGGTTGACCTAAGGCCATCCCAGCAGCTGCGAGCGGAGGAGTGAGGAATCAAACCCGGTTCTCCCCGATAAGAGTCCACACGCTTAGCCATGCCACCAAACTGTGTAGACGTCAGTGAGATGGCACACGGGGACAGACATTCAACCCCCTGAACAATGAACGCAATTCACAAATACCTGGGTAACAAAACCTGGGTCACAAGTATCTGGGTAACAAAAATGGAAAAGACGCATACTGGGTGGGGATACCCTGCTAGGTAGCAGGGTGTGTGCACAAGATCTTGGAGTACTGGTGGACCGTTAGTTAAATGTGAGCAGCCAGTGTGGTGCAGCAATGAAAAAGGCAAATGCCATCTTGAGGTGGAGCCACAGAGACATGACACCCAGATTGCAAGAGGGTGCAGAGGAGAGTGATGACGATGCTGAAGGCCAAGCCCCACAAGGAGAGGCTGAGGGACTTGGGAAGGTTCAATTTGGAGAAGAGGAGCCTTGAGAGGGACATGACGGCTCCCTCTAAGTCTTTGAGGGGCTGTCACTTAGAGGGCAGGGGGCCGTTCCTGTCGGCAGCAGAGGAGAGGACTTGCAAGAATGGGTTCAAACTATGGACCGGAAGATTACAATTGCTTGGATTACAATTAGAAAAATCTCCAAAGGAAGACAGGACTTTAATTTGGTACTTGCTCTCAGCTGCTAGGACATTGTGTGCGCAGCTGTGGAAACAGGGAAAAATACCAGAGAAATGGGACTGGATTGTGAAAGTTTTATCGCGGAGTGAGATGGACAAATTAACTAAAGCTTTAAAATACTATGATCTAGATATATTCAAAAAGGAGTGGAAGAAATTTAAAAGATATATGGAGAAAGAATGGAATATAAAAAGTCATTGGACAATTTTTTAGTAGTAATGAGAGAAGAAAAATATTGAACTTTGATTGGTTAGCGGTACCTTTATAATTGAATTTAAATTTATAACTTCGGGGAAGTCAAATATTGGAGGGGGGGGTTGAAATACCATATGGGTTAGTATAGAAAAGAGACAGTTAATTACTGTAACCATATGTTATTAATAAATTGTTAAAACACAAACTATGGACCGGAAGATATCAGCTGGGTGTTAGCTGGTATTTGCTTCAACATCTCTTCAGAGAACCTTTTTCTCCCCATGAATCCTGCTTTTGGTCCAGGCCTTTGTCCCAGAACAGAGCATTGCAAAGGTGATCCTGGAACTCTCTTCCTGAAGGGAGAAACCCTTTCCCTGCATTTTGTTGCGATGAGGTCCCCTTACAAAGGAACGAAGAGACGGAAGAATGCAGTGGTTCAGCGGTGGAACATCTGCTAAGCATGCAGAAGGTCCCTGGTTCAATCCCCGGCATCTCCATTTAAAAGCGAGAGGATTTAGGGTTGATTTGAAAGACCTCTCTCTGCCTGAGACCCTGGAGAACCGCTGCCAGTCTGAGCAGACAGTACTGACCTTGATGGACCAAAGTTGAAGGCCGTTTAGGGCACCTCGATATGAGATCTCAGTGATACTAACACACACACGCACACCCACACACACCCAAGGTGGACCCCCCAGCAAGAGAAGAAAGAGTGAAGTCTGGCACTCCCCAGTCCTTTAAGGATGCAATATATAATATAGCGGCCCCGTGGCGCAAAGTGGTAAAGCAGCAGTACTGTGGCCTGAACTCTCTGCTCACGACCTGAGTTCGATTCCGGTGGAAGCTGGGTTCAAGTAGCCAGCTCCAGGTTGACTCAGCCTTCCATCCTTCCAAGGTCAGTAAAATGAGTCCCCAGCTTGCTGAGGGGAAAGCACAGAGGACTGAGGAAGGCAATGGCAAACCACCCCGTAAAAAGTCTGCCCTGAAAACATTGTGAAAGCAACGTCACCCCAGAGTCAGAAACGACTGGTGCTTGCACAGGGGACCTTTCCTTTTCTAGCTACACTGAAGGAGCCCTGTGGCGCAGAGTGTTAAAGCTGCAGTACTGCAGTCAGAGCCCTCTGCTCACGACTTGAGTTCAATCCCCGGCAGAAGCTGGGTTTTCAGGTAGCTGACTTGAGGTTGACTCAGCCTTCCATCTTTCCGAGGTCAGTCAAATGAGTCCCCAGCTTGCTGGGGGGAAAGCGTAGATGACCGGGGAAGGCAATGACAAACCACCCCATAAAAAAGTCTGCTGTGAAAACAGTTGTGAAAGCAACGTCACCCCAGAGTGGGAAACGACTGGTGCTTGCACAGGGGACCTTTCCTTTCCTATAATATAGTGGGTTCAATGCATAGAGGAGACGCGGTTGCTCTTTTTATTGATTACAGCAGGGTAACCACTAAACTAGAAGACTGACTAACTGGGCCAACGGGGCCAGCTGTATACACTCCTGGGTTACTGCCCTCGAACGCCATTGGATCATTTGAACCAGCAGGAGGCTTCTGATTGGACCAGGGCAGTAGGGATTTGGATCCTCCTGCCCATTGTTCTAGAGTCCCCAAGCACAGTCCTACAGGCTCCAATGAGCCAGGCAGGAACCCTGGTAAAGGAACGTAAGCACGAGTCCACATACACAACACAGTCCAAATGCAATTTCAGATGGACGACTGACCACACTGTGCAGATGCGTGGTTGGTTAGCACCCCTCCCTCTCCTTACGGGCTCAACTCAGTATTCCACAGAAGCTGGGCTGTGGCTCCTTCCCTCCACCCCCCCCCCACATCCCCGCCTCTCTGTTTTCTCTTCCTCTCCTCTACTTCATTTGCTTTCTGTATTTGCCTTTAATTCGATATTTTGTCCCCGTGCTCCATCTCCCTTTATTGGATAACACCACTCCATTATTGAATCCTCCCCCGCAAGAGGAGAGAGAAAATTCAGTTTCCCAGGCAGCAATAAAGTTGGCTCAGAGTCTTCGAAGGCCGGAAACCGGTGCCGAGGTTTGGAGCAGCTCGGAGAGCTGGCCTCTGAGGAATTCCTGTGACAGTTGATGGAACTGCAAAAACACAGGCAGCCTCTTTCACAGAAGCAGCAGGGCTGGAAGGTAGGCCCTGGCTTCTCTCCACCCACCATCTTTGTCCCACACCGCGTTTTAGAAACCACTTTCCTTGGACCAGGGTTGGAATTCTAGCAGGAGCTCCTTTGCATATTAGGCCACACCCCCTAATGCAGCCGATCCTCCAGGAGCTTGCGGAAAAGAGCCTTGTAAGCTCTTAGGGGATTGGCTACACCAGGGGGTGTGGCCTAATATGCAAAGGAGCTCCTGCTAGACTTCCACCCCTGCCTTGGAACCTACAAAGGAACACCAGAAAGCGCTTAACAAGATCGCGCACACCCGGCATCAGCTTTGGGGGAATGGTGGGCTGTGTGGCGCCTTGAGTCTCCTTTTGTGTAGACTCAGGTGGATAGCTATTAGGGTTGCCAGGTACAATTCAAAAAAATATCTCGGGACTTTGGGGGTGGAGCCAGGAGACTTTGGGGGTGGAGCCAGGAGACATTAGAGTGGAGCCAGGAGCAAGGTTGTGACAAGCATAATTGAACTCCAAAGGGAGTTCTGGCCATCACATTTAAAGGGACCACACACTTTTAAAAATGCCTTCCCTCCATTGGAATTAATGGATAGGGGAGCCCTCTTTTGGGACTAATAAGAACATAAGAGAAAACATGTTGGATCAGGCCAATGGCCCCTCCAGTCCAACACTCTGTGTCACACAGTGGCAAAAAATTTTATATATACACACACACTGTGGCTAATAGCCACTGATGGACCTCTGCTCCATATTTTTATCTAAACCCCTCTTGAAGGTGGCCATGCTTGTGGCCGCCACCACCTCCTGTGGCAGTGAATTCCACATGTTAATCACCCTTTGGGTGAAGAAGTACTTCCTTTTATCCGTTTTAACCTGGCTGCTCAGCAATTTCATTGAATGCCCACGAGTTCTTGTATTGTGAGAAAGGGAGAAAAGTACTTCTTTCTCTACCTTCTCCATCCCATGCATTATCTTGTAAACCTCTATCATGTCACCCCGCAGTTGATGTTTCTCCAAGGAGTAATAGATTTGGACCCCCTGGTCCAGTCTTTTTGAAACTTGGAGGGTGTTTTGTGGAGAGGCACTGGATGCTATTCTGCAAGTTTGGTGCCTCTACCTCAAAATACAGCCCCTCCAGAGCCCCAGATACCCACAGATCAATTATCCATTATATCCCATGGTAATAGGTCTCCATAAGAAATAATGGAGTGCCCGGCAGACATTTCCCTCCCCCCCATAACTGAAGAGGGGGGGGAGAGCCTCTAAACCGGGGGAATCCCCTGTCCCCACCTGGGGCTTGGTAACCCTAGAAGCTATGTGTCTGTACTTGCAGAAATGGGCACGAGCTCCTAAAAACTTATACCTTGATAAAACTTTGTTGGCCTTAAAGGTTCCGCTGGGCTCAAACTTTGTTCTTTCGCTTTTGTGTGTGAGGCGCCACTTCTGGGGTGAGGAAAGCCTGGCCTATCCAGGGGAAAGATGCCCTCCAGCCCCTTCCCTCTCCTGCCCTGGATGCTTCTCTGGAATTAGAATCAAAGAGTGGGGTAGCCCGCCCCAGAACCACTAATTTTGGAAGGGGCGTTGAAAGACCTGAGTCAGATTGAGGTGACAAAAGAGGAGGTCCTACAACTGATAGACAAATTAAAAACTAATAAGTCACCGGGTCCGGATGGCATACATCCGAGAGTTCTGAAAGAACTCAAAGTTGAACTTGTGGATCTTCTAACAAAAATCTGTAATCTTTCATTGAAATCTGCCTCCGTTCCTGAGGACTGGAAGGTAGCAAATGTCACCCCCATGTTTAAAAAGGGTTCCTGAGGAGATCCGGGTAACTACAGGCCAGTCAGTCTGACTTCAATACCGGGAAAGTTGGTAGAAACCATTATCAAGGACAGAATGAGTAGGCACATTGATGAACACGGGTTATTGAGGAAGACTCAGCATGGGTTCTGCAAGGGAAGATCTTGCCTCACTAACCTGTTACATTTCTTTGAGGGGGTGAACAAACATGTGGACAAAGGAGACCCGATAGATGTTGTTTACCTTGACTTCCAGAAAGCTTTTGATAAAGTTCCTCATCAAAGGCTCCTTAGAAAGCTTGAGAGTCATGGAGTAAAAGGACAGGTCCTCTTGTGGATCAAAAACTGGCTGAGTAATAGGAAGCAGAGAGTGAGTATAAATGGGCAGTCTTTGCAGTGGAGGACGGTAAGCAGTGGGGTGCCGCAGGGCTCGGTACTGCGTCCCATGCTCTTTAACTTGTTCATAAATGATTTAGAGTTGGGAGTGAGCAGTGAAGTGGCCAAGTTTGCGGATGACACTAAGTTGTTCAGGGTGGTGAGAACCAGAGAGGATTGTGAAGCACTGCAAAGGGATCTGTTGAGGCTGGGTGAGTGGGCGTCAACGTGGCAGATGCAGTTCAATGTGGCCAAGTGCAAAGTAATGCACACTGGGGCCAAGAATCCCAGCTACCAATACAAGTTGATGGGGTGTGAACTGGCAGAGACTGACCAAGAGAGAGATCTTGGGGTCGTGGTAGATAACTCACTGAAAATGTCAAGTGCGTTTGCAATAAAAAAGGCCAACACCATGCTGGGAATTATTAGGAAGGGAATTGAAAACAAATCAGCCAGTATCATAATGCCCCTGTATAAATCGATGGTGCGGTCTCATTTGGAGTACTGTGTGCAGTTCTGGTCGCCGCACCTCAAAAAGGATATTATAGCATTGGAGAAAGTCCAGAAAAGGGCAACTAGAATGATTAAAGGGCTGGAACACTTTCCCTATGAAGAAAGGTTGAAACGCTTGGGACTCTTTAGCTTGGAGAAACGTCGACTGCGGGGTGAAATGATAGAGGTTTACAAGATAATGCATGGTATGGAGAAAGTAGAGAAAGAAGTACTTTTCTCCCTTTCTCACAATACAAGAACTCGTGGGCATTCGATGAAATTGCTGAGCAGACAGGTTAAAACGGATAAAAGGAAGTACTTCTTCACCCAACGGGTGATTAATATGTGGAATTCACTGCCACAGGAGGTGGTGGCGGCCACAAGCATAGCCAGCTTCAAGAGGGGTTTAGATAAAAATATGGAGCAGAGGTCCATCAGTGGATATTAGCCACAGTGTGTGTGTATATATAATTTTTTTTGCCATTGTGTGATACAGAGTGTTGGACTGGATGGGCCATTGGCCTGATCTAACATGGCTTCTCTTATGTTCTTATGTTCTTAAACTGTTAGCCACCTTGGTGGCTCTTCTAAAGAAAGAAAAGCGGGATACAAATTTTGTAAAGAATAAGAGGAATTTTGTAAATAATAAGGAATAGAGGCCTAGGGTTGCCAATCCCCAGGTGAGGGCAGGGGATCCCTAGTATGGAGACCCTCCCCCCACTTCAGGGTCATCAGAAAGCCGGGGGGGAGGGGGAAATATCTGCTGGACACTCCATTATACTCTATGGAGATTGGTTCCCATAGGGCAGGGGTGGTCAACGGTAGCTCTCCAGATGTTTTTGCCTACAACTCCCATCAGCCCCAGCCAGTATGGCCAATGCCTGGGGCTGATGGGAGTTGTAGGCAAAAAACATCTGGACAGCTACCGTTGGCTACCCCTGTCATAGGGTATAATGGAAAATGAATCTGTGGGTATCTGGGGCTCTGTTTTGTTTTTTGCTTTTTATTAAAGGAAGAACCACCAGGTTTCCAGCATAGGATCTAGTGTCTCTCCTCAAAACACCCACCAAGTTTCAAAAGGATTGGACCAGGGGCCCCAATTCTATGAGCTGCAAAAGAAGGTGCCCCTGTCCTTCATTGTTTCCAATGGAGGCAAGGCATTTAAAAGAAGTGCAGTCCCTTTAAATGTAATGGCCAGAACTCTTTTTGGAGTTCAGTCATGCTTGTCCCAACACCCTTGCACCTGACTTCACCCCCAAAGTCTCCTGGTTCCACCCCCAAAGTTCCTAGATATTTCTTGAGTCAGACTCTGCATCCCTAGTTCTCATCCTTTTGAGTACCCAACCCAGTCAGATCCTTCTCCCTGCAGTTCTTCCCAATGGAACCACAGCAAGTTTTTTTGGGGACGGGGGGACAGTGCCGGATTAAACCCTTTGGAGGCCCCTAGGCAGTCAAAATCTTGGGGGGGGGGGCCTCGCAAATTATCCCAGAATCTGTGCCCAGCCCACTGCCCATGTCCCCTGCTGCAGGTACCTTCTTTAAAAGCTCTTTTTACCAAGCTGCGGGGAAGAGGCAGAGAGAGGCAAACTTGGTGACAACGCCGGCAGCAGCCGCGCCAGGCAAGTTGCGTTAAGAGCAGCTCAGTTGCTGTCTGCTTCTGCAGGCTGGGAGGGCTGCAAGCAGGGGGGAAACCAGGGAGGGGAGTCAGCCTGGGGCCTCTAAAGGCATGGGGACCCCTAGACCACTGCCTACTTGGCCTAGGCTTCCCAAATCCCCGTCTGGGCGGGGGACCCCCGATTTGGAGCCTCCTCCCCCCGCTCACCAAAAATCCAGAAAGCGGGGGGGGGGGGGTGGCGGCCCTTCCCACCCAGCCCCGATCCCAGCAGCTTCTCCTCACCCCTTCCCTTCCCACCGATCCCCGATGCTTCTCCTCGTCCCTTCCCTTCCCACCCCGGATCGCAGCAGCTTCTCCTTGCCCTTCCCTTCCCACCCAGCCTCGATCTTAGCAGCTTCTCCTCGCCCCTTCCCTTCCCACCCCGGATTGCAGCAGCTTCTCCTTGCCCTTCCCTTCCCACCCAGCCCCGATCCCAGCAGCTTCTCCTCGCCCCTTCCCTTCCCACCGATCCCCGATGCTTCTCCTCGTCCCTTCCCTTCCCACCCCGGATCGCAGCAGCTTCTCCTTGCCCTTCCCTTCCACCGATCCCCAATGCTTCTCCTCGTCCCTTCCCTTCCCACCCCGGATCGCAGCAGCTTCTCCTTGCCCTTCCCTTCCCACCCAGCCTCGATCGCAGCAGCCGTTCTTCCATTTTCCCAGCCTGCTTCCCGCCCCCAGTCAGCTGGCTGGCGGGTGGGGGGGGGAAGCCCCGCCCTGCCCGCAAAGGACCATGTGCCTTTGCACCTCCGGAGGCTTGATTGAAAGGCTTCAATTTGGGATGGTGTGTCTGTGTTGCTGTGAAGAAGCTGGCAGCAACTCGTGAGTAGAGAGGCCAATCCCCTGCATCAGATTTGCCAGAAACGGTGTGGGGGGGGGGGGGGAGGAAAGGGAAACATCTTCATTCCCTATGTGGAGATCGATTCTCATAGGGTATAATGGGGAATTGATCTGGAGGTTTCGGGGGCTCCGGGGGAGCTGTTTTTTGAGGTAGAGGCACCAAATTTTCAATATAGTATCTAGTGCCTCTCCCCAAAGTACCCCTCAAGTTTCACAACGATTGGACCAGGGGGTCCAATTCTATGAGCCCCAAAAGAAGGTGCCCCTATCCTTCATTATTTCCTATGGAAGGAAGACATTTAAAAAGGTGTGCTGTCCCGTTAAATGTGATGGCCAGAACTCCCTTTGGAGTTCAATTCTGCTTGTCACACCCTTGTTCCTGGCTCTGCCCCCAATGTCTCCTGGCTCCACCCCCAAAGTCTCCTGGCTCCACCCCCAAAGTCCCCAGATATTTCTTGAATTGGACTTGGCAACCCTAGGTTGGCCTAATTGTTAATCCGGCTCTGGGTGGGGGAGGGCAGCGATAAACTTCTTCTCCTTAGCGCTTTACACGCTGGTAATAACGAGCCTCGTTTCAGGCAAACCAACAGAAGACAGTCAAACAATAAAGGCTCCGGAACAAAACGTCTGCTCAGCAGTGTAAATTAATGTTTTCGCAGCCTGCTTCGACGTCTGTCTGCACGCCGAGGGTCAGCCCTTCCTCTCTTTGTACTTAGCAGCTCCCTGGTTTGTTTGCATTTTAATTTTCCCACCAGTCTTTATGTCTCCTTTATTAGCGTGGGCCGTCAGGCTTCCCAATAACGCGGTAATGTCCTCCAAAAGACGCCGATGCTCGCCGAACGCCACTGTAAGCGTGCGCGCACATCGCAGCTGGCATTTTTATTGGGAAGCTCAATAAAAGGACCGAGGCTGATGCACACGTTACAGGCCCGTTTATCTCTTCTCCGGAGCGGAGATTTGTTGAGTTAATTTTGTCAGGGCTGCGACTTTCTCCCCGCCACCGGAACAACCAAGATGCTGGCTGGGGGGCTTCTGTCAAAAAATTATATATGTTTTTAATTTCAAGACTATTTTTCAAGTGAACTCCCACAGAGATAACTGTGCAAAATCTGCTATTAATGATACATGAGGTGATTTGGGGTGGGTGGGGGGGGGAAAGAGTACCGGAGAGTGCTTTTTATAGGATTCCAGACAATTAGCTTTTTGCTTTCCTAACTATTAGAGCTCACGAACGCATTTTGCTCATTCGGTACTTTGGAACTGGCTGCAAATTAAAAGCATTTATCCTCAGGGTTTCGTTCCCTCTTGGCCAAATATAGAAAATTTAGGCCATTGCCTCTATGCAGAGTGTTTTAAAGGAGGTGAAAGCACAAGAGACTTCCAGTGGATCTGTGAAAATAAGACACAGACGAGCATTTTTGCCTGCAAAGGCCTAAGCAAAGATGCCCCTTCTGAAAGGTTTTCTATTCCTTGGCACCATCAACCAAAAGGGAGGCTTCAACCCCAAAAACCAGGGAAGGCTTCTAGTGTCCTGGCCCCACTGGTGGACCTCCTGATGGCACCTGTTTGTTTGTTTTTTGGCCACTGTGTGACACAGCGTGTTGGACTGGATGGGCCATTGGCCTGATCCAACATGGCTTTTCTTATGTTCTTAAGAACATAAGAGAAGCCATGTTGGATCAGGCCAATGGCCCATCCACTCCAACACTCTGTGTCACACAGTGGCCAAAAAAACCAGGTGCCATCAGGAGGTCCACCAGTGGGGCCAGGGCACTAGAAGCCCTCCCACTGTGCCCCCCCCAAGCACCAAGAATACAGAGCATCCCTGCCCCAGATGTAAGAACATAAGAGAAGCCATGCTGGGTCAGGCCAATGGCCCATCCAGTCCAAGACTCTGTGTCACACAGTGGCCAAAAAAACCAGGTGCCATCAGGAGGTCCACCAGTGGGGCCAGGGCACTAGAAGCCCTCCCACTGTGTCCCCCCCAAGCACCAAGAATACAGAGCATCCCTGCCCAGACGTAAGAACATAAGAGAAGCCATGTTGGATCAGGCCAAAGGCCCCTCCAGTCCAACACTCTGTGTCACATAAGAACATAAGAGAAGCCTGTTGGATCGGGCCAATGGCCCATCCAGTCCAACACTCTGTGTCACACAGTGGCCAACAAAACTCCAAGTGTCATCAGGAGGTCAATCCGTAGGGCCAGGACACCAGAAGCCATCACCCTGTTGCACTAAGAATACAGGGCATCACTTGCCCCGGATAGAGAGTTCCAACAATACCCTGTGGCTAATAACCACTGATGCACCTCTGCTCCAGATGTTGATCCAGTCCCCTCTTGAAGCTGGCTATGCTTGTAGCCACCACCATTTCTTGTGGCAGTGAATTCCACATGTTAATCACCCTTTGGGTGAAGAAGGACTTCCTTTTATCCGTTCTGACCCGACCGCTTAGCAATTTCATCGAGTGCCCACGCGTTCTTGCATTGTGAGAAAGGGAGAAAGGTACTTCTTTCTCTGCCTTCTCTATCCCAGGCATAATCTTGTACACTGTCATGAGCCCTGAAGAGGAGCTGGAAGGGTTAACAGACTAGGGTTGCGAGCTCTGAGTTGGGGAATACCTGAAGATTTGGGGGGGGGGGGAGGCGGGGTAGAGACTGAGGGGGGGGGGGAGATTTCAATGGGGCATAATGCCAGAGTCCGTCTTCCAAAGCAGCCCTTTTCCTCAGGTTGAATTGATTTCAATTCTGTCACCTGGAGATCAGTTGTAATCCCCAGAATTCTTCAGCTGCCACATGGAAATTGAGCAACCTGAGAGAGATCATTGTTGTTGTTCAGTCGCACAGTCGAGTCCGACTCTTTGCGACCCCATGGACAAAGACACGCCAGGCCCTCCTTTCTTCTGAAGTCTGCTCAAATTTGTGTTTGTTACATCAGGAACGCTGTCCAGCCATCTCGTCTTTTGCCGTCCCCTTCTTCTTTTGCCTTCTGCCTTTCCCAGCATCAGGGTCTTCTCCAGGGAGTGCTCCCTTCTCGTTTGGTGGCCAAAGTATTGGAGCTTCAGCTTCAGCATCTGACCTTCCAGGGAACAGTCTGGGTTGATCTCCCTTAGGACTGACTGATCTCGCAGTCCAAGGGACTCTCAAGAGTCTTCTCCAGCACCACAGCTCAAAAGCATCTATTCTTCTGCGCTCGGCCTTCCTTATGGTGTAGCTCTCGCCTCAGACTAAAAAATACACACAATCCGAAGGTTATAATGTCCAAAATTACTGTTCTAATGTACTTAAGCATACACAAACATATGAGGCCATAAAGTTACAAAACAACAGTCAATACATAAATCCGTTTCAACAGAGTCCAAACAAAACTCTCAAAGGAGCATAACAAAGAGACGCATAGAGCACCAAAGTGCAGACTGTCGACTGGTAACTCCTGCTTCAAAGAGTCTTCAAGCAACGTTGTGCTTCCTATTTCCTCAAAACAACTTGACAAGTGTTTATTTCACTCTCTCCTTCCAGTAACCAGTAGTTTTAATCCATTTAAGTACATCAGAAAAAGGACACTGAAGTCTCAAAGCTGCTTTCAAATTGGCATCCGCTCAAGAAGGGGAGCAAAACCTTGCTTGGAGACTCATCGAGACATGATTGTGTAAGAACATAAGAACATAAGAGAAGCCATGTTGGATCAGGCCAACGGCCCATCAAGTCCAACACTCTGTGTCACACAGTGGCAAAAAATGTTATATACACACATACACTGTGGCTAATAGCCACTGATGGACCTCAGTGTATGTTTAAGTATATTAAAAAGGTAGTCCCCTGTGCAAGCACCAGACATTTCCGACTCTGGGGTGACGTTGCTTTCACAACATTTTCACAACAGACTTTTTACGGGGTGGTTTGCCATTGCCTTCCTCGGTCCTCTACGCTTCCCCCCCAGCAAGCTGGGGACTCATTTGACCGACCTCGGAAGGATGGAAGGCTGAGTCAACCTGGAGCCAGCTACCTGAACCCAGCTTCCGCTGGGATCAAACTCAGGTTGTGAGCAGAGAGTTCAGACTGCAGTACTGCAGCTTTACCACTCTGCACCACAGGGCTCTTTTAAGTATATTAGAATGTAGTCATTTTGGCCACGTGGAAATTGGCAACCCAATCCAACCCACAAAAGCCACGACGCACACAGATCTCTCTCTGCACTGCAACGCCAATGCCAAACTCCAAAGTGGGAGCTGGACGCTGGCAGAAGGCTATGCCTACCACCCCCTCTGCCCAGCCCAGCCCCTGCAGCTGCGTGGCTAGCCAGACTCCCCAGGCAAAGCGGCTGGTCTAAAAAAAGAGAAGGGAGCCCTTCAGAACCTGGGTTGTAGCAGGGAGACGCTTTGCACATGCACCAACCCAGTGCCAGGGGTGGGAGAACACTCAGCCTGGGCCTCTCTGCTAGTACTTGGCGAAAGGTCGGGCTGCCTTGGCACAGGGTACAAATACTGAATAAAGGGAAGTTGTTCACAAAGACCTAAACAAAAAAACTGTCGGCAAAACAACCGCCAAACGCTGCAAATATTACAAAATGTTGCATCTGGAGGGACGGTGGCTCAGTGGTAGAGCATCTGCTTGGGAAGCAGAAGGTCCCAGGTTCAATCCCTGGCATCTCCAAAAAAGGGTCCAGGCAAATAGGTGTGAAAAACCTCAGCTTGAGACCCTGGAGAGCCGCTGCCAGTCTGAGAAGACAACACTGACTTTGATGGTGTGACGGAACCGGCCCGAGTCTGCCTTCAGACCCGATCCCGTCACACTTGGTGGCAGCGGTGGGATAAGGTGCCAATCCTCCAGGGGTGCCCCAAAGAAGCGCTAAGGTCTCTGTGAAACCCAAGTGCAGGGTGGCAGAGGACCTTGAGGCCTGGCCTCATAGCGGGAGAGGGGGATTGGGAGTCCTGTTCCTCTCAATCTGAACCCCGGGACTGAGCAGTTGGAAGCCAGCGCTCGAGCGAGCATGTGGTGAGCAATGGAGGCTCCTGCCTGGGAGGGCCCAGGCAGGCAGACTAAGTTAGTAATTCACAAGACAGGGCAAGTTTAGATCAGGGCCAGCAGGATGCGTTTATAATCAACTTTTGTTTGTCAGGCTGTTTGCTGTGCGTGTGCTGTGCTGTGCTAACTTTTTAAAGGCAACTGTTTTTGTTTTGTTTTTCTTTCCCTATCCTTTTCTCTTTTAAATAAATGTTTTTTCTGTTTTAAATACTGGCAGTCAATCTCTGTACCGCATAGATCCCCAGACCGCTTTAGACCACGCTGTGTTGAGAAGGGGGCCCCGGGGAAGGGGGAAGGCATGCAGTTGGATAAGGTGCCAATCCTCCAGGGGTGCCCCAAAGAAGTGCTAAGGTCTCTGTGAAACCCAAGTGCAGGGTGGCAGAGGACCTTGAGGCCTGGCCTCATAGCGGGAGAGGGGGATTGGGAGTCCTGTTCCTCTCAATCTGAACCCCGGGACTGAGCAGGTGGTGGCAGCGCGCCCAAGGGGCAGGAGGAGAAATAGCTCCCTCCAGGAGCTGGCGACTCCATAGGGAGCTGACGGGACCGGGTCTGAAGGCAGAATCGGGCCGGTTCCGCCACACTGATGGACCAAGGGTCTGATTCAGTATAACGCAGCTTCATATGTTCATCTATTCATAAGCACTTGATATCATGAAATTTGTTTCACATATGATGACTCACTGGCACCTTCAATGGAGCCCCTACATGGAGCCTTCAGCTTCCAGCATTCCAAAACAGCTCATTAAAGGCGCATGCACAGTTCGTCTTGAAATCAGGGTGGATTTTACATCTCTTTCACAAAATCCGCAGGTAGTCCCCAGGTCCAGCACACCGCTCGGATATCCGTTTCTCGAATGCTTCGAATCACATCACTCTACCATTCATACAATGTCAGTCATCAATGGCTGGCGTTCCTTGCCTTGCTGAATGGCAAGGAATGCCAGCCATTGATGACTGACATTGTTTGAATTGTAGAGTGACGGGATTCGGTGTATGAGTCCCTGCAACTCGCGCCTGAGGAAGCATTCGAGAAACAGATATCGGAGCGGTGTGCTGTCGCGCTGGACCTGGGGACCACCTGTGGATTTTTCGAAAGAGACGTAGAATCCGCCCTGATTTCAAGACGAACTGTGCACACGCCTTTAATGAGCTGTTTTGGAGTGTTGGAAGCTGAAGGCTCCATGTACCGGTGCTCGATTGAAGGTGTCAGTGAGTCATCATATGTGAAACAAATTTCATGATATCGAGTGTTTATGAATAGATACAACATTTTGTAATATTTGCAGTGTTTGGCACAGCAGGGCATCATTCCCTGGAGTCTTGAAACAAATTGAGGTCCTCTTTTGAGTTTAGGAATATTCCTAGTTGGTAGCAATGATCCCCGCTTCAAATGAGATCTGCCACTTGTTAGTCGGAAAACATGGCCTCTCTTTTCTTTGCTTTTCAGTTAGGGGCACAAGGTCCAATTCAAGAAATATCTGGGGACTTTGGTGGAGCCAGGAGGCGTCGGGGTGAAGTCAGGAACAAGGTTGTCGATCATACGCCGAACATGAGTCAACAGTGTGATGCGGTGGCTAAAAAGGCAAATGCCATTTTGGGCTGTATCAACAGATGTCTAGTGTCCAGATCACGTGATGTGATGGTATCGCTTTACTCTGCTCTGGTAAGACCTCTCCTGGAGTCTTGTGTTCAGTTTTGGGCACCACATTTTAAGAAGGATATAGACAAGCTGGAAGGGGTCCAGAGGAGGGCGACAATGATGGTGAGGGGTCTGGAGACCAAGTCCTAGGAAGAAAGGTTGAAGGAGCTGGGGATGTTTAGCCTGGAGAGGAGGCGGCTGAGAGGTGATATGATCACCATCGTCAAGTCCTTGCAGGGCTGTCATCTAGAGGATGGCGTGGAATTTATTTCTGTGTCCCTGGAAGATAGGACCACAACCAATGGATTGAAATTAAATCAAAAGAGTTTCCGGCTCAACATTAGGAAGAACTTCCTGACCGTTAGAACGATTCCTCAGTGGAACAGGCTTCCTCAGGAGGTGGTGGACTCTCCTTCCTTGGAGGTTTTTAAACAGAGGCTAGATGGCCATCTGACAGCGATGAAGATCTTGTGAATTTAGGGGGAGGCATTTGTAAGTTTCCTGCATGGTGCAGGGGGTTGGACTAGATGACCCTAGAGGTCCCTTCCAACCATATGATTCTATAAGCATAATTGAAATCCAAAGGGCGTTCTGGCCATCACATCTAAAGGGACTATGCACCTTTTAAATGCCTTCCACCCATTGGAAATAATGGATAGGGGGTCATAGAATTGGACCCCCTGGTCCAATCCTTTTGAAACTTGGAGGGTGTTTTGAGGAGAGTCATCAGATACTATGCTGCCACCGGGAAGTTGGCAGCACTTCTCAACGCACACGAGCTCCCTGAAAATGTCAAGACAGTGTTTGGTTGCAATAAAAAAGGCCACTATTAAGAAGGGAACTGAAAACAAATCAGCCAGTATCATAATGCCCCTGTATATATCGATGGTGCGGTCTCATTTCGAGTACTGTGTACAAATCTGGTCACTGCAGCTCAAAAAGAATATTACGGCATTGGAAAAAGTGCAGAAAAGAGCAACTAAAATGATTCAAGGGTTGGAGCACTTTCCCTATGAAGAAAGCTTAAAACGCTTGGGGCTCTTTAGCAAGGAGAAACGTCGACTGCAGGGTGGCATGATAGAGGTTGACAAGATTCTGCATGGGATGGAGAAGGTAGAGAAAGAAGTACTTTTCTCCCTTTCTCACAATACAAGAACTCGTGGGCACTCCATGAAATTGCTGAGCAGACAGGTTAAAACGGATAAAAGGAAGTCCTCAAAGGCTCCTTAGAAAGCTTGAGAGTCATGGAGTAAAAGGACAGGTCCTCTTGTGGATCAAAACCTGGCTGAGTAATAGGAAGCAGAGAGTGAGTATAAATGGGCAGTCTTCGCAGTGGAGGACGGTAAGCAGTGGGGTGCCGCAGGGCTCGGTACTGGGTCCCATGCTCTTTAACTTGTTCATAAATGATTTAGAGTTGGGAGTGAGCAGTGAAGTGGCCAAGTTTGCGGATGACACTAAGTTGTTCAGGGTGGTGAGAACCAGAGAGGATTGTGAGGAACTCCAAAGGGATCTGTTGAGGCTGGGTGAGTGGGCGTCAACGTGGCAGATGCGGTTCAATGTGGCCAAGTGCAAAGTAATGCACATTGGGGCCAAGAATCCCAGCTACAAATACAAGTTGATGGGGTGTGAACTGGCAGAGACTGACCAAGAGAGAGATCTTGGGGTTGTGGTAGATAACTCACAGAAAATGTCAAGACAGTGTGCATTTGCAATAAAAAAGGCCAACGCCATGCTGGGAATTATTAGGAAGGGAATTGAAAACAAATCAGCCAGTATCATAATGCCCCTATATAAATTGATGCTGCTGTGTACCAGTACTGTGTGCAGTTCTGGTTGCCGCACCTCAAAAAGGATATTATAGCATTGGAGAAAGTCCAGAAAAGGGCAACTGGAATGATTAAAGGGCTGGAGCACTTTCCCTATGAAGAAAGGTTGAAACGCTTGGGGCTCTTTAGCTTGGAGAAACGTCGACTGCGGGGTGACATCGTAGAGGTTTACAAGATAATGCATGGGATGGAGAAAGTAGAGAAAGAAGTCCTTTTCTCCTTTTCTCACAATACAAGAACTCGTGGGCATTTGATGAAATTGCTGAGCAGAAAGGTTAAAACGGATAAAAGGAAGTACTTCTTCACCCAAAGGGTGATTAACATGTGGAATTCACTGCCACAGGAGGTGGTGGCGGCCATAAGCATAGCCACCTTCAAGAGGGGTTTAGATAAAAATATGGAGCACAGGTCCATCAGTGGCTATTAGCCACAGTGTGTGTGTGTGTATAATTTTTTTGCCACTGTGTGACACAGAGTGTTGGACTGGAGGGGCCATTGGCCGGATCCAACGGGGCTTCTCTTCCGTTCTTCAGCCCAGATGCTCGCGGGTCCTTTCACAGCCACAGTCTGCAAAGCGAGGGCAGCGCCTGGCAAATGCTCTTCCTTACCCAGCCGGGGGGTGGGGGTGGGCAGGGGCAGGCGCGCCGTGCAGGGCTTGGGAGGCGGCGGGGGAGGCTGCCGGGGCTGCGGCAAGGCGAGTCCCCGCAAACGCCACCGATGAAGCGAAGGCCGCCGCCTCCTCCGGGGCCCGGGAGCTCCGCTGCCTTTTTTTGGCTTGCGCTCAGCGAGAGCATTTACGGCAGAGCCTCCTCGGACGCCTCTACGCGGAGTTTTACGGTAGCGTGGCACCTGCGCGGGGGCCGCTTTACGGCGGCGTGGCGCGGGCCGCCCCGCTCTTTGCGGCCTTTTGCGGCAGTCCGGGTGGAAGCAGGACGCGGGAGCCGCCATGGACGTGGGGGAGCTGCTCAGTTACCAGGTGACCCTCTTGCAAGAGGCGCTTTTGCTAAAAAGGTCTACTCGGAGTAGAGAGAAGGGTCGGAAATGCAGCTGGCCTGCGTGCAGGGCCTCCCGTCCGTTGGCACGTGGCGTTAATGGGCTCTCTGTTGCTTGCAGTGAAATCTTGGGATTCCCCAGAATTTAGGGTTGCCAATCCCCAGGTGGGGCCAGGGGATCCCCCGGTGTGGAGGCCCTCCCCCCGCTTCAGGGTCGTCAGAATGGGGGCTGGGGGGAGGGGAATATCTGCTGGGCACTCCATTGTGCCCTATGGTGACTGATTCCCACAGGGTTTAATGGAGAATTGGTCTGCGGGGCTGTGTCTTTTGAGTTAGAGGCGCCCAATTTGTCGCAGAACATCCGATGACTCTCCTCAAAACACCCTCCAAGTTTCAAAAGGATTGGACCAGGGGATCCAATTCTATGAGCCCCCTAAGAAGTTGTCCCTATCCTTCATTATCTCTAGTGGAGGGAAGGCATTTAAAAGGTGTGCGGTCCCTTTAAACGTGATGGCCAGAACTCCCTTTGGAGTTCAAGGATGCTTGCCACACCCTTGCTCCTGGCTCCACCCCCAAAACCTTCTGACTCCACCCCCAAAGCCTCCTGCCTCCACCCCCAAAGTCCCCAGATATTTCTTGAATTGGTCTTGGCAACCCTACCAGAACTTCTCCCCTGCCACAAATGTTGTGAGTCCTTAAGGTGCGACTGTCTGTGACACTTGGGACCCTCCCTTTTGTCCTTTGGCCTGGGCCAAAGGAGGCCAAGCTAAAAACAACAAGGGAGCAGGCCTTCTCGATGATGGCACCCCAGTGGCGGAACCAGCTGCCAGAGGAGGTGCGGGTCCTGCGGGATCTTAATCAGTTCCGTAGGGCTTGTAAAACCGCCCTCTTCCAACTTGCTTTTTAAGGTGGAACCTTGGGAATAATATTAAGCCGTTTTATATATACTGAGACTGTAGCATCATCAAATTATACTGGTTTTTAGATAATTACTTAATTTAAATTAACTTAAATTTATGAATTGTTATTATTCTGATTTTATTGGCATATGTACCATGTCTTGTAAGCCGCCCTGAGCTTGCCTTGGTGGAGAGGGCGGGGTATAAATAAAAATTAATTATTATTATTATTACAACAGTCTTGCAGGGCAGGCAGGAGGTGTCTGGCTCAAGAGTCCCCCTTCCCCCCTCCAGCAAGAGTTATGGAGAGATCTGAACTCAGATCTCACAAGAGGCCACAAAGGCTTCTTCTGGGGAATGCTGTGGCCAATCTTATTGGCCTCTCGGGTGCTGTTGAATCTAGCTGTATTTACACCTGATCTGTGACTTTCTCTGTTATGGTATCGCTTTACTCTGCTCCGGTGAGACCTCACCTGGAGTCTTGTGTTCAGTTTGGGGCACCACATTTTAAGAAGGATCTAGACAAGCTGGAACGGGTCCAGAGGAGGGTGACAAAGGGGTCTGGAGACCAAGTCCTATGAGGAAAGGCTGAAGGAGCTGGGGATGTTTAGCCTAGAGAGGAGGCAGCTGAGAGGTGATAGGATCACCATCTTCAGTTACTTGAAGGGCTGTCCTATAGAGGATGGTGTGGAATTGTTTTCTGTGGCCCCAGAAGGTAGGACCAGAACCAATCGGTTGAAATTAAATCAAAAGTTTCCAGCTCAAAACTAGGAAGAACTTCCTGACCACTAGAGCGGTTCCTCAGTGGAACAGGCTTCCTCCTCAGGAGGTGGTGGGCTCTCCTTCCTTGGAGGTTTTTCAACAGAGGCTAGATGGCCATCTGGCAGCAATGTGGATCCTGTGAATTTAGGAGGTGGTATTTGTGAGTTTCCTTCATTGTGCAGGGGGTTGGACTAGATGACCTTGGGACGGGGGGGGGGGGCGTCCCTTCCAACTATGATTTTAGCATGTATGCACAAGTTCAGCAGCTTCTTAAAGACAACGATGTTTATTATGGCCTAAGGTTTTGTGAGCCAGAACCCATTTTGTTCTGAATATGAAATATTCAGCTGGGGAAAAAAGGCAAACTCCGTGTTGGGGATTATCTGGCAAGGGACTGAGAATAAAACCACCGATATTGCGGTGTCCCTGTCTAGCTTTCTGGTGCAGCCTCAATTGGAGCACTTTGTACAGTTCTGGTCACCGTATCTTCCAAAGTACCAAGGAGGCCAACCAAGATGAGGACGGGGCTGGAGCCCCTTCCGTGGGAGGAAAGGCTGAAAAATCTGAGACTTTTCAGTTTAGGAAAGGGACAACTAAGGAGGAGCATTACAGAGTTTTATCAAATTGTGCACGGGGTAGAGAGAGTTGACCAAAATAACTTGTTTCCCTCCCCCTACTTCTCCCCAAATACTAGAACGCCAATGAAGCTGATGGGAAGTAGCTTCAGGTGGACAAAAGGAAATAGCTTTCTGCAGAGAGTGATTACAGTGTGGGATTCACTGCCAGAGGATGCAGTGCTGCCCATAGGGAAAAACAGCTTTAATAGTGGTTTGGACATGGAAGAGAGGTCTTCTTCACCCAGAGGGTGATGAACACGTGGAATTCAATGCCACAGGAGGTGGTGGCAGCTACAAGCATAGCCAGCTTCAAGTGGGGATTGGATCGACATATAGAGCAGAGGTTCATCAGTGGCTATTAGCCACAATGTATTGTTGGAACTCTCTGTCTGGGGCAGTGATTCTTTGTAATCTGGGTTCTTTTTGGGGAGGGGCACAGTGGGAGGGCTTCTAGTGTCCTGGCCCCACTGATGGACCTCCTGATGGCACCTGGATTTTTTGGCCACTGTGTGACACAGAGTGTTGGACTGGATGGGCCATTGGCCTGATCCAACATAGCTTCTCTTATGTTCTTATGTGTGGGGCAGTGATGCTCTGTATTCTTGGCGCTTGGGGGGCGCACAGTGGGAGGGCTTCTAGTGTCCTGGTTCCACTGATGGACCTCTTGATGGCACTTGTGTTTTTTGGGCACTGTGTGACACAGAGTGTTGAACTGGATGGGCCATTGGCCTGATCCAAAATGGCTTCTCTTATGTTCTTATGTCTGGGGCTGTGATGCTCTGTATTCTTTGTGCTTGGGAGGGCACAGTGGGAGGGCTTCTAGTGTCCTGGCTCCACTGGTGGACCTCCTGATGGCACCTGGATTTTTTGGCCACTGCGTGACACAGAGTGTTGGACTGGAGAGGCCATTGGCCTGATCCAACATGGCTTCTCTTATGTTCTTATGTGACACAAAGTGTTGGACTGGAGGGGCCACTGGCCTGATCCAACAGGGCTTCTCTTATGTGACACAAAGTGTTGGACTGGATGGGCCATTGGCCTGATCCAACATGGGTTCTCTTATGTTCTTATGTGACACAAAGTGTTGGACTGGAGGGGCCATTGGCCTGATCCAACATGGCTTCTCTTATGTGACACAAAGTGTTGGACTGGATGGGCCATTGGCCTGATCCAACATGGCTTCTCTTATGTTCTTATGAGGTCTGTGGGTTCTTCCTACTAGCTATGAAGACTGAGGGGACCACATTCAGAGGCAGTAATCCTCTGAATCCCAGGGCCAGGAGGGAACCTCAGGGGAAGGCCTCAGCCTCCATGCTCTGTGGTTTGCCTTCCCATGGAACTGGCGGGTTGCTGTGTGAGGAAGGGTGCTGCCCTAGAGGGATTATTGGTCTGATCCAGCAGGGTACTTCTTTGGTTCTTAGTGTAAAAAGTGATAACAACTTCCAAAGGGTTAGCAGTGTTAGTTTCTTATAGCAAAAGTAACTTAGAGTCTTACAGCGGCCTAAAGACCTGCAGGTTGTAATTCTGGCATAAGCTTCATTATTGGTTCCTAGTGTTGGAAGAGACCTTTTAGGCCAGGAATCTCCAGCTCGGTGCCATGGCCTCCCAGGTGCACACCGACACCATTCCTGGTACCTGTCAGGTGTTTTTGGAAAGGTGGAGGGGCCGGGAGGGATTTTGTCCAGCTCACATTAAGTCAGGTTAGAGACTTACAAGATGCAGATAAATACTGCTTGCCAGATGAGGAATTCTTAGCTAGTTCAATATGTGTTTCTATTTTGTGTACGTGCAGAAAAAAAATATATTTTTTAAGCGGTATGCTCATCTGTAAAAAGGGTTGCCATAGATCTACTGGGCTTCCAGCTGAACATGAGGAGAAACTTCCTAAAGGTAAGAGCCGCTCAGCAACAGAAGTGCATACCCAGATGGGTGGGCAGGCTCTCCCTTGCTGGAAGCCTCTAAGTTCCTTGGAAGTTTTTAAACAGATCACGTGAAGTGATGGTATCGCTTTACTCTGCACTGGTAAGACCTCACCTGGAGTGCTGTGTTCAGTTTTGGGCACCTCATTTTAAGAAGGATATAGACCAGCTGGAACGGATCCAGAGGAGGGTGACAAAGATGGTGAGGGGTCTCTGGAGACCAAGTCCTGTGAGGAAAGGTTGAAGGAGTTGGGGATGTTTAGCCTGGAGAGGAGGTGGCTGAGAGGTGATAGGATCACCATCTTCAAGTCCTTGAAGGGCTGTCCTATAGAGGATGGCGTGGAATTGTTTTCTGTGGCCCTGGAAGGTAGGAGCAGAATCAGTGGGTTGAAATTAAATCAAAAGAGTTTCCGGCTCAACATTAGGAAGAACTTCCTGACCGTTAGAGTGATTCCTCGGTGGAACAGGCTTCCTCCTTGGGAGGTGGTGGGCTCTCCTTCCTTGGAGGTTTTTAAACAGAAGCTAGATGGCCATCTGACAGCAATGAGGATCCTGTGAATTTAGGGGGAGGTGTTTGTGAGTTTCCTGCATTGTGCAGGGGGTTGGACTAAATGACCCTGGAGGTCCCTTCCAACTCTATGATTCTATGTCCTCTCACTGATGTGTGCATTCACACATTTGGAAGTAATGCAGTTGATATTATTTGGAGTATGCAAGTGGTAACACTGGGGCAGGTGTGGTGCTCCTTGATGTGACATTGTTGTGGAAACAGGAGGGTGTTTTAAAAACCTTTTGAGGCATCTTTTGTGAGAACAACTCCATTAGGAAAGTGCGTGAGCTTCTGCAGGTGTCCTTGAGTGGTGAAGCACTTCTTGATAATGGATGCCCTTGGAAGCTTCATTGTTTCGTGAAGGTATCCATGGTGCTTTTGAGGCAGCAGAAGTTGTAATGCTGAGAGAAGGTAGCAGGTGCTTTCACAAAATGGCCGCCGTGGGAGCGAGGCCAATCAGTTCCGCAGCCTGGTGATATTCCCAGCCAAGTCTCTTTTTGTGATATCCTCCTTGTACCAAGGAGTTGGAGGAAAATCAGGCTTCGTTCTTTGCAGGGGTGTCAAACTCATGAGGGCCGAATCTGACATAAATGAGACCTTGTCAGGCCGCGCCATGTCAGGCTGGGCTGTGTGTTTTCCTATTTAAGAGAGCCGGTTTGGTGTGGAGAGCCGGTTTGGTGTAGTGGTGAAGTGCGCGGACTCTTATCTGGGAGAACCGGGTTTGATTCCCCACTCCTCCACTTGCACGTGCTGGGATGGCCTTGGGTCAGCCATAGCTCTGGCAGAGGTTGTGCTTGAAAGGGCAGCTGCTGGGAGAGCCCTCTCCAGTCCCACCCACCTCACAGGGTGTCTGTTGTGGGGGAGGAAGGGAAAGGAGATTGTGAGCCGCTCTGAGACTCTTCGGAGTGGAGGGCGGGATATAAATCCAATATCTTCATCTACCTCACAGGGTGTCTGTTGTGGGGGAGGAAGGGAAAGGAGATTGTGAGCCGCTCTGAGACTCTTCGGAGTGGAGGGCGGGATATAAATCCAATATCTTCATCTACCTCACAGGGTGTCTGTTGTGGGGGAGGAAGGGAAAGGAGATTGTGAGCCGCTCTGAGACTCTTCGGAGTGGAGGGCGGGATATAAATCCAATATCTTCATCTACCTCACAGGGTGTCTGTTGTGGGGGAGGAAGGGAAAGGAGGTTGTGAGCCGTTCTGAGACTCTTCGGAGTGGAGGGCGGGATATAAATCCAATATCTTCATCTACCTCACAGGATGTCTGTTGTGGGGGAGGAAGGGAAAGGAGATTGTGAGCCGCTCTGAGACTCTTTGGAGTTGAGGGCGGGATATAAATCCAATATCTTCTTCTTATTAGGTAGCAGAGATATAAACTTTATAAAGGACACAGACAAGCACAATTAAAGATATTTTTTTAAAAGCACTTAAGATATGCTTAAAATATTAGCACTTGTTGGTCTTAAAAGTGCTTTCTTTGTACCTCTCCCATACAGTACCCCGTGGCGCAGAGTGGTAAAGCAGCAGTACTGCAGTCAGAGCCCTCTGCTCTGAGTTCGATCCCAGTGGAAGCTGGTTCAGGTAGCCGGCTTGAGGTTGACTCAGCCTTCCATCCTTCCGAGGTCGGTCAAATGAGCACCCAGCTTGCTGGGGGGGAAGCGTAGATGACTGGGGAAGGCAATGGCAAACCACCCCGTAAAAAGTCTGCCGTGAAAACGTTGTGAGAGCAACGTCACCCCAGAGACGGAAACGACTGGTGCTTGCACAGGGGACCTTTCCTTTTCCATACAATCCAGGGAACTGCAAAGGAAGCTCTGGCTCTTTCCTTCCTTCCCCAGGGGACCAGAAGGGGGGGGAGCCTCAGCCAATAGAAGGAAGAGAGGCTTGGCTCAGTAGCTCTGCTGTGCGATTGAGAGAGCCTGACAAAACAAGCTCTGCCTCCCCTCCTTCCCTCCCAAGGGAGGAACCTCAGCCAATGAAAAAAAAAATAGAGGCTTTGCTCTGCAGCTCCTGTGCGATTGAGCAAGCCTAGCAAAGCAAGCTGTGATGCAGAAGGAAGCAAGAGAGAGGAAGAAGGATGCATTTGGCAGCCAGTTGCTTGGCGGCCTGGTAGAAGCCCTCCGGGGGCCTGATTTGGCCTCCGGGCCACATGTTTGACACCCCCGGATTAGAGAGAAAGAATCTGTTTCTTTCCAGTTGCCAATGAAAAGAGAGGGTTTGCACCATGTGCCCCTGCAGGGAGAAGCGTCCAGGCCTAAGAGGTGAGGGTTTATTATGAAGATGCACACGCTGGGGGGGAACTTGGTGTTTTTCTGGTCAGTTTCTAGGAGGCAATACAGAGCTTTTTGTGGTGTTTTTTCCCCTTGGTGTAAGTTAAGTCCTTTAGATTGCATATGTCCGAGGTGGGTGGGAGTGTTAGATTTCATGCTTTAAGCAGAGAATCTTAGAATAGAGTTGTAGAGTGGGAAGGGACCTCCAGGGTCATCTAGTCCAACCCCCTGAACAATTCAGGAAAGCCACAAACGTCTCCCCCACCCCACCCCCAGCGACCCCTGCTCCATGTCCAAAAGGTGGCAAAAAAAAAAAACCTCCAGAAGAAGAAGATAATAGATTTATACCCCACCTTTCATTTGGAGACTCAGTTCAGCTTACAGAGTCCTTTCCCTTCCCCTCCCAATCTCACAACAGACACCCTGTGAGGTAGATGGGGCTGAGGGAGTTCTCAGAGAACTGCTCTTGAGAGAACTTGTGGCTGACCCAAGGTCACACCAGCAGGTGTAAGTGGAGGAGGAGTGGGGAATCAAACCCGGTTCTCCCGGATAAGAGTCCACAAACTTAACCACTACACCAAACTGGCTCTTGGAGTTGGACTAGCTGTCTTATAAGGCTCCTTCCAGCTCTAAGAAGAAGAAGATATTGGATTTATATCCCACCCTTCACTCCGAAGAGTCTCAGAGCGGCTCACAATCTCCTTTACCTTCCTCCCCCACAACAGTCACCCTGTGAGGTGGGTGGGGCTGGAGAGGGCTCTCACAGCAGCTGCCCTTTCAAGGACAGAGCTCTGGCTGACCCAAGGCCATTCCAGCAGGTGCAAGGGGAATCAAACCAGGAGTGGGGAATCAAACCAGGTTCTCCCAGATAAAAGAGCTACGGCTGACCCAAGGCCATTCCAGCAGCTGCAAGTGGAGGAGTGGGGAATCAAACCTGGTTCTCCCAGATAAGAGAGCTCTGGCTGACCCAGGGCCATTCCAGCAGCTGCAGGTGGAGGAGTGGGGAATCAAACCTGGTTCTCCCAGATAAGAGAGCTCTGGCTGACCCAAGGCCATTCCAGCAAGTGCAAGTGGAGGAGTGGGGAATCAAACTCAGTTCTCCCAGATAAGAGAGCTCTGGCTGACCCAAGGCCATGCAAGCAGCTGCAAGTGGAGTAGGGGGGAATCCAACCCGGTTCTCCCAGATAAGAGAGCTATGGCTGACCCAAGGCCACGCTATCAGCTGCAAGTGGAGGAGTGGGGAATCAAACCCGGTTCTCCCAGATAAGAGTCCGCACACTTAACCACTACACCAAACTGGCGCTTGGACTTTACAGCATCACCTCCAAGATTCCAGAAGGAAACGTACTTATTTAGCTAGTTCATTTATCCCCTGCCTTTCTCCCCAGGGGAGCGCCAAAGCAGCTTACATCATTTCTCATCGCCTCCCTTTGCCCCCTCACAACAAACTCTGTGAGGTAGGCGAGGCGGAACAAGTAGGACTAGCCCACGATGAAGCAGCAGGTGGGGATTCAAACCCGGCTCTCCCAAATCTTAGGACAGCCCTCTGAATCACTTTGCGGTGGGTACCATGGCACCTCTGAGCCCCATGCTGGGAATTACTTGGATCAGTGGAGAGATTTTTAGGCTTCTGTAGAGCAGGGGTGGCCAGCGGTCGCTCTCCAGATGTTTTTTGCCTACAACTCCCATCAGCCCCAGCCAGCATGGCTGGGGCTGGTGGGAGTTGTAGGCAAAAAAACATCTGGAGATCTACCATTGGCCACCCGTGCTGTAGAGTAAGAATTGGCAGTTCAATGCAATTTTAAAGCTGCATTTTAAATGACTGGGAAATCATTGATACAAATCAACCCCCCTATTTATTATTTAGATCTTTCCTTTAAAAGGACATACTAATTGGTTGCTATAACCTTAAAAAATATTGACAGAATGCAATAGTCTTCCTACAACCTCGGAGGTTATGCTTTCTGAAATATTTATCTGGGTATGACTATTTTTGAAGACGATAACATATTAAATGGCTTATTTTTAGATTATTCGATGCCCGGGGACTCAGATAGGGTCTCTCTCACATCCTGTAAGCTAATTGGGTTTTTTCCCCGCATTGTTTCTTCTGCTTAGTCTCCTTTCTCAGAGAGCTGCCCCCCCCCCCCCCAATAAGTAAATTGGATCTGATCATTACGCTGCATCGAATGGAAGGTCAGAATCCACCCTCTTCTTTTGGAATCAGCTGCAGAGATCTGGCAGGACGGGGTGGTGGTGGTAAAAAGTCACCCAGAAGGATCAATGCTTCTGTAGGGGTGTCAAACATGCGGCCCGGGGGCTGAATTAGGCCTCCGGAGAGCTCCTGTCAGGCCCCTGAGCAACTGGCTGTCATTTGCTTCCTTCTTCCTCTCTCTTGCTTCCTTCCACATAACAACTTGCTTTGCAAGGCTTGCTCAATCGCACAGGAGCTACAGAGCAAAGCCTCTGTTTTCTCCATTGGCTGAGGCTCCTCCCTTGGGGAGGAAGTGGGGGGGGGAGGCAGAGCTTGCTTTGCCAGGCTCTCTCAATCACACAGCAGAACTACTGAGCCAGGCCTCTCTTCCTTCTATTGGATCTTTAATTGTGTTTGTCTGTGTCCTTTATAAAGTGTCCTTCATGTTAAATAGGTACACACAGGGACCAGTCCAACATGGTCTAGCTCAGGGGTGGGGAACAGTGACTCTCCAGATTTTTTTTGCCTACAACTCCCATCAGCCCCAGCCATTGGCTATGCTGGCTGGGGCTGATGGGAGTTGTAGGCAAAAAAAAACATAGGAGAGCCACTGTTCCCCATGCCTGGTCTAGCTCAACAAGGTGTCATTTATGTCAGATTTGGCCCTCACGAGTTTGACACCCCTGCACATATATGAACATATGAAGCTGCCTTATACTGAACCAGACCCTTGGTCCATCAAAGTCAGTATTGTCTTCTCAGACTGGCAGCGGCTCTCTAGGGTTTCAAGCTGAGGTTTTTCACACCTATTTGCCTGGACCCTTTTTAGTTGGAGATGCCAGGGATTGAACCTGGGACCTTCTGTTTCCCAAGCAGATGCTCTACCACTGAGCCACCGTCCCTCCAATAAAACTTGCAGAAACATGCTAATCTGTATGAAACCAAGAAAATATGGGAACCATTATATAGTTGGTTACGGTGTATAATTTGAACGTCTAATATAAGATAATAGTGTGATTTATGATAAATATTGCCACGTAAAATATATATTCTTGTCTTAGTAGGAGTGTTAAGTGATATTAACGATCAATGAATTATAAGATGTAATTGCAAAAGAAATGATATGATCTGTGTTGATTATGAGCATAGGAAATGAAATAACGCACAAGTAGAACAGAGACAGTGCTGGTTGCCCCTAGTGTATGATCTCCAGCGGCAATCTGGACCGAGGCGGCTCGGCGTGGATGTTGTTCGTTGATAGGTTGAGTTGACTTGCTACTGCGACTGTCGGAATCGGGTGCTACATGCTAATTTCTCAAGGGGTCGGGACGAAGAGTGGCGGATTGCAGGGGGATCTGGTCTCGGACAATGTGCTTACCTCTTCCTCAAGGGCGGGACAAAGTGCTGGCCGATGTGGGTGTAACTGTCGCCGGAGGTACCTTCGCTGGATTGCGGGGTTAGCCATATTGGGTACAGTGCTAGCACCAGATTTATGCCCTGCATGACAGAATGGCTAGTTACTTAGTAAGGGGACTGATGGGACACCAGAAACTTGCGACGAGACTGCCTGCCTGTGTCCCAGAAACCTGGACCTGGCATTGCAGGCCGTATCTAGATGGCTCAGGCTGAGCGGGCTGAAGCTAAATCCGACGAAGACAGAGGTCCTTTGCCTGGGTCGCTGTGGTCCGGGGAGGGAGATTCCCTTACCGGCCCTCGATGGCGTGCCTCTGTCAGCGGCACACAGGGTTAGGAGCCTGGGGGTGCTATTGGAGCCTACTCTAACTATGGAGGCCCAGATAGCAGCCACTGCCAAGTCCGCATTTTTTCATCTTAGGCGGGCAAGCAGTTGGCTCCTTTCCTGGAGGACGGCGACCTGGCAACAGTGATCCATGCAACGGTCACCTCGAGGCTGGACTACTGCAATGCCCTCTACATGGGGCTGCCCCTGTGCCGAACCCGGAAGTTGCAGCTAGTGCAGAATGCCGCTGCCCGGCTGTTGTTAGGGCTCCCTAGGTGGGAGCACATTCAGCCGGGACTTCAGGGACTGCACTGGCTGCCAATAACATACCGAGTTCGGTACAAGGTGCTGGTCATGACCTTTAAAGCCCTTTATGGCCTGGGACCTGCCTACCTTAGGGACCGTCTCTCCCCACATGTTCCCCAGAGAGTGCTGAAATCGGGGTCTCAGAACCTCCTTTTAATCCCTGGGCCAAAGGAGGCCCGTCTGAAAGCGACCAGAGACAGGGCCTTTTTGATTGCAGCTCCCTGTTGGTGGAACCAGCTCCCGGAAGAGGTGAGGGCCCTGCGGAACCTTGAACAGTTCCGCAGGGCCTGCAAAACAGCCCTCTTCCGGTTGGCATATAATTAATTGTTATCGGAATGCCTGAATATTCAAATCTCGAACATCAGATTATTGAATACTGGAATATTGAAGAATTGATTTAAGGAAAGGTAGCATAGTACATATTGAAGTGAGTTTTATGTGTTTTTATGTATTTTATTGTATAATTATTAATGTATTTTAAACTGATTTTTGTTAGCTTTTTATGTTGTAAGCCGCCCTGAGCCCACCTCGGTGAGGTAGGGCGGGATATAAATCGAATAAATAAATAAATAATAAATAGAAATATTACAAAATTTTATTTCACTTCCCCCGTCCTTTTCCCTCCCCTTGTACCCCCGTATTCCTATTTTACCTGAAACCCCAATAAAATCCTTAAAACGCAGAAGGATCAGTGCTTGACTCCCGAGGTGACCTGGTGAGAAGAGAGATTCTCCGTCTCTTTACAAAGAAAAAAGCAGCCTTTCTTAAGATAGTCTTTTGAGGGCAGCGGTTTTCGCCTGCAATAGCGCTGCTACATTCAGGAGCGCCTTAGAAACCAACAAGAGTTTAAGGGTAGAATCTATTGAGAGTCAAAACTCTTTTTTGTCAGATTCCAGAACTTTAACTCTTCAGAGCTTCTGCCCTGGAAATTTTCTTGCTGTTACTGGACTTGAATTCAGCCTTTTGTACATTCATGTGAAGAATCACATTTTAGTTCTTTTTTTTTTTTTGCTTCGTTTCTTGACCGCCCTTTTTCTCCGGAGGGGATCTAGGCACCCTACGTTCTCATCTCCTGTTTTAGCCTCACAACAACCCTGCTAAGTGGGTTAGGCTGAAAGTACATGGCAGGCCCAAGGTCACCCAGGAAAATTCCACAGCAGAATTTAGGATTTGAACCTACGTCTCCCAGATCCTGATCTGACCACCACGTTGCATTGGTATCTCACAAAGGGAGCTTTGACTTTGAAAAGCTGATAACCTGCACCCATCTGAGTCTCATGTTTAGTTTTCAGACATTTATACTGAGAGTACATCTGCAGAGGGTGGGGGGGGGGGGGCATTGGGAACACTTTCCCTACGAAGAAAGGTTAAAACACTTGGGGCTCTTTAGTTTGGAGAAACATCGACTGAGGGGTGACATGATAGAGGTTGACAAGGTTATTGAGAGGTGATAGGATCACCATCTTCAAGGACTTGAAGGGCTGTCATATAGAGGATGGTGTGGAATGGTTCTCTGTGGCCCCAGAAGGTAAGACCAGAACCAGTGGGTTGAAATTAAATCAAAAGAGTTTCTGGCTCAACATTAGGAAGAACTTCCTGACCATTAGAGCAGTTCCTCAGTGGAACAGGCTTCTTCGGGAGGTGATGGGCTCTCCTTCCTCGGAGGTTTTTAAACAGAGGCTAGATGGCCATCTGACAGCGATGAAGATCCTGTGAATTTAGGGGGAGGTGTTTGTGAGTTTCCTGCATTGTGCAGGGAGTTGGATTATTTGACCCTGGAGTTCCCTTCCAACTCTATGATTCTATAATTATCCATGGGATAGAGAAGGTAGAGAAAGAAGTCCCTTTCTCACAATACAAGAACTCATGGGCACTCAATAAACTTGTTGAGCAGTCGGGTTAGAATGGATAAAAGGAAGTATTTCTTCACCCAAAGGGTTATTAACACATGGAATTCACTGCCACAGGAGGTGGTGGCGGCCACAAGCATGGCCACCTTCAAGAGGGGGTTAGATAAGAATATGGAGCAGAGGTCCATCAGTGGCTATTAGCCACAGTGTGTGTGTGTGTGTGTGTGTGTGTATATATCTCGGCTTGGCTTCGCGAACGAAGATTTAAGAAGGGTGCAATAGTCCACGTCTGCTGCAGGCTCGCTGGTGGCTGACAAGACCAATGCGGGACAGGCAGGTCCGGCCACAGTGGCTGCAGGGAAAAGTCTGATTTAGGGTTGGTGCTGTAGCAGTGCGATTCTTGGCCGCTGTGTGACACAGAATTTTGGACTGGATGGGCCATTGGCGATCTAACATGGCTTCCCTTATGTTCTTATGGATAAATATATGGAGCAGAGGTCCATCAGTGGCTATTAGCCACAGTGTATTGTTGGAACTTTCTGTCTGCAGCAGTGATGCTTTGTATTCTTGGTGCTTGGGGCGGGGGGCACAGTAGGAGAGCTTCTGGTGTCCTAGCCCCACTGATGGACCTCCTGATGACCCCTGGGGGTTTTTGGCCACTGTGTGACACAGTGTGTTGGACTGGATGGGCCATTGGCCTGATCCAAGATGGGTTCTCTTACATTCTTATGAACTCTCCAGATGAGGTTCCTTAGGTGTGACTTCACGTATGCCTCCTTATGTCTCATCTTATATAACCTCACAAGAAAAAATAGTGCAATAGCGCTCAATGATTCAATCCATACATTTAAAAAGTCCCAAAAAAATCATAGATTAATATATGCAAAAGACATAGCTACTCAAAATCCAACTAAGTGGAATGTTTACTGAAACAATACCTATGCTACCCGCTGCATTAATCCACAAGTCAAAGTGCACACAATAAAAATTCACAATAAAATGTAGCCCTCATAATTTGCATGCGTCGAAAGAATGAAGACAAAGATGCTGGAGGGTCGCTTCTCCTCAAATGTGCAGTTCGCATTCAGTTCACACGAGAAATCCCAGGTACAAACCTCAGGGGAGGGACAGTGGCTCAGTGGTAGAGCATCTGCTTGGGAAGCAGAAGGTCCCAGGTTCAATCCCCGGCATCTCCAAAAGGGGTCCAGGCAAATAGGTGTGAAAAACCTCAGCTTGAGACCCCGGAGAGCCGCTGCCAGTCTGAGAAGACAATACTGACTTTGATGGACCAAAGGTCTGATTCAGTATAAGGCAGCTTCATATGTTCATTCTGATAACCTTACTCAGTCAACCTACTGGATATACAAGGTTGCAAATGACCACCAAAACTATGCAGAGTTCTGTGTTGTTAATCCACAGGAAAAACCAATTTAATATCTCTCACCCACCACCACAACTTCAAAGCTTGACTAAAGCACTATTTCCAGCATGGGCAACGAAGGTATTATATTTGTACACATCCCAGAGTTGGATTTTGAGTAGAAGAAGAAGAAGATATTGGATTTATATCCCGCCCTCCACTCTGAAGAGTCTCAGAGCCGCTCACAATCTCCTTTCCCTTCCTCCCCACAAGAGATACCCTGTGAGGTGGGTGGGGCTGAGAGGACTCTCACAGCAGCTGCCCTTTCAAGGACAACCTCTGCCAGAGCTATGGCTAACCCAAGGCCGTTCCAGCAGGTGCAAGTGGAAGAGTGGGGAATCCAACCCGGTTCTCCCAGATAAGAGAGCTCTGGCTGACCCAAGGCCATTCCAGCAGGTGTAAGTGGAGGAGTGGGGAATCAAACCCGGTTCTCCCAGATAAGAATCCGCACACTTAACCACTGCACCAAACTGGCTCTCCAGTAGTTCTGCCTTTTGCATATTACTCTGTGAATTCTTGTAATTTTTTTTTAATATATGGTTTGAATTATTGAGTGCTGTTACAGTAATTTTCCTTGTGAGGTTTTGCATTCTGTATACTGTAATCCTTGCTATGTCTCATCTTGTCGGGGGGGGGTCATCTTCTCTTCCCCACCCTGGACAAAATACGTGCCTCTTTTGTTCCAGACAATGGGTTTCTCGACACCAGCAGTTTTCCGTTGCTCCTGATCAGCACTCCAGACGGCTTGCTAAGTGACTTCCCCCCCTGCTCTTCGGAGCAGTCTCTGTCCAGCATCCGTCTCTTGGCGCTCCCCCCCCCCACAAACCCGCCCCCTCCCCGCAGCGGCTCCTGTACAGTCGGCACTTTCCTACCACCTCTTCATCTTGTGTCTAATCCCCAGTGAAAACATTCATTTTTCTCCTGTCTTTATTTCTTCATTTTTCTCGGGCCCTGCGGTTATTTATTACCCTCTTCTTTAATTCTGAGTATTTTTGATGCAATTTGCATGTCGCATGCACGGCAGCAGGAAAGGTAATGCTGCGCCGTATTTCACGCCGTTCGCTTGCTCCGGCAGCCCGTCTGCAAAAAGAAGATTGATTCTGCTCATTTTTTTCCCCTCCCCCTCCTTGTTTTGGAAATGAAAGGTTCCATGCCGGCAGAAGAGAAGGGCTTGCGTCTCTTCTTCAGGCCTATCTCTGAGCACTGCAAGTCCCCTCCCAATCTTCCGCTTCTCAACATGAGGCTTCGATTCTGGCCATGCCTCCTGCCTCACACAGTGGCCAACCAGTTCCTCTGGAGGACCAACAACAGGGCAGAGAGGCTGAGGCTTTCCCCTGAGAAGAACATCAGAAGAGCCCTGCTGGATAAGACCAGGGAGGGTCCATCTAGTCCAGCCTCCTGTCTCACACAGAGGCCAACCAGTTCCTCAGGAGGTTCAACAACAGGGCAGAGAGGCTGAGGCTTTCCCCTGAGAAGAACATCAGAAGAGCCCTGCTGGATAAGACCAGGGAGGGTCCATCTAGTCCAGCCTCCTGTCTCACACAGAGGCCAACCAGTTCCTCAGGAGGTTCAACAACAGGGCAGAGAGGCCGAGGCCTTCCCCTGAGAAGAACGTCAGAAGAGCCCTGTTGGATCAGACCAGTGAAGGTCCATCTAGTCCAGCCTCCTGTCTCACACAGTGGCCAACCAGTTCCTCTGGAGGGCCAACAACAGGGCAGAGAGGCTGAGGCCTTCCCCTGAGAAGAATGTCAGAAGAGCCCTGCTGGGTCAGACCACGGAGGGTCCATCTAGTCCAGCCTCCCGTCTGACACAGGGGCCAACCAGCTCCTCTGGAAGACCAACAACAGGGCAGAGAGGCTGAGGCCTTCCCCTGAGAAGAACATCAGAAGAGCCCTTCTAGTCCAGCCTCCTGTCTCACACAGTGGCCAGCCAGTTCCTCTGGAGGACCAACAACAGGGCAGAGAGGCCGAGGCCTTCCTCTGAGAAGAACATCAGAAGAGCCCTGCTGGGTCAGACCAGTGAGGGTCCATCTGGTCCAGTCTCCTGTCTTGCACAGTGGCCAGTCAGTTCCTCCAGAGGGACAACAACAGGACAGAGGGGCCGAGGCCTTCCCCTGCAGAAAAGCCCTGTTGGGTCAGACCAGTGAGGGTCCATTTAGTCCAGCCTCTTGTCTCACACCGGGGCCAACCAGTTCCTTTGGAGGGCCAACAGCAGGACAGAGAGGCTGAGGCCTTCCCCTGAGAAGAACATCAGAAGAGCCCTGCTGGATCAGACCAGGGAGGGTCCATCTAGTCCAGGCTCCTGTCTCGCACAGGGGCCAACCAGTTCCTCTGGAGGGCCTACAACAGGGCAGAGAGGCTGAGGCCTTCCCCTGAGAAGAACATCAGAAGAGCCCTGCTGGATCAGACCAGTAAGAGTCCATCCTGTCCAGCCTCCTGTCTCACACAGTGGCTAACCAGTTCCTCCGGAGGGCCAACAACAGGGCAGAGAGGCCGAGGCCTTCCTCTGAGAAGAACGTCAGAAGAGCCCTGCTGGATCAGACCAGTGAAGGTCCATATAGTCCAGCCTCCTGTCTCACACAGTGGCCAACCAGTGCCTCTGGAAGGCCAACAACAGGGCAGAGAGGCAAAGGCCTTCTCCTGAGAAGAGCATCAGAAAAGCCCTGCTGGATCAGACCAGGAAAGGTCCATCTAGTCCATCCTCCTGTCTCACACAGTGGCCAACCAGTTCCTCTGGAGGGCCTACAACAGGGCAGAGAGGTTGAGGCCTTCTCCTGAGAAGAACATCAGAAAAGCCCTGCTGGATCAGACCAGTGAGGGTCCATCTAGTCCAGCCTCCTGTCTCACACAGTGACCAACCAATTCCTTTGGAGGACCAACAAAAGGGCAGAGAGGCTGAGGCCTTCCCCTGAGGAGGAGGAGGAGGAGGAGGAAGAAGAAGAAGAAGAAGATGATGATGATATTGGATTTATATCCCGCCCTCCACTCCGAAGAGTCTTAGAGCGGCTCACAATCTCCTTTACCTTCCTCCCCCACAACAGACACCCTGTGAGGTGGGTGGGTGGGAGGGGAGGCCGAGGCCTTCCCCTGAGAAGAACATCAGAAAAGCCCTGTTGGGTCAGACCAGTGAGGGTCCATCTAGTCCAGCCTCTTGTCTCACACAGGGGCCAAAAAGTTCCTATGGAGGGTCAACAGCAGGACAGAGAGGCTGAGGCCTTCCCCTGAGAAGAACATCAGAAGAGTCCTGCTGGATCAGACCAGGGAGGGTCCATCTAGTCCAGCCTCCTGTCTCATACAGTGGCCAACCAGTTCCTCTGGAGGGCCAACAGCAGGGCAGAGAGGCCGAGGCCTTCTCCTGAGAAGAACATCAGAAGAGTCCTGCTGGATCAGATCAGGGAGGGTCCATCTAGTCCAGCCTCCTGTCTCACACAGTGGCCAACCAGTTCCTCTGGAGGGCCAACAGCAGGGCAGAGAGGCCGAGGCCTTCCCCTGAGAAGAACATCAGAAGAGCCCTGCTGGATTAGACCAGTGAAGGTCCATCTAGTACAGCCTCCTGTCTCACACAGTGGCCAACCAGTTCCTCTGGAGGGCCAACAGCAGGGCAGAGAGGTTGAGGCCTTTCCCAAAGAAGAACATCAGATGAGCCCTGCTGGATCAGACCAGTGAAGGTCCCTGTAGTCCAGCCTCCTGTCTCACACAGTGGCCAACGAGTTCCTCTGGAGGGCCAACAATAGGGTAGAGAGGCTGAGGCCTTCCCCTGAGAAGAACATCAGAAGAGCCCTGCTGGGTGAGGCCAGTGAGGGTCCATCTAGTCCAGCCTCCTGCCTCACACAGGGGCCAACCACTTCCTCTGGAGGGCCAACAACAGGTAAGAGAGGCCGAGGCCTTCCTCTAAGAAGAATATCAGAAGAGGCCTGCTGGGTCAGACCAGGGAGGATCCATCTAGTCCAGCCTTCTGCCTCACACAGGGGCCAACCACTTCCTCTAGAGGGCCAACAACAGGGCAGAGAGGCCGAGGCCTTCCCCTAAGAAGAACATCAGAAGAGCCCTGCTGGATCAGACCAGTGAAGGTCCATCTAGTACAGCCTCCTGTCTCACACAGTGGCCAACCAGTTGCTCTGGAGGGCCAACAGCAGGGCAGAGAGGTTGAGGCCTTTCCCAAAGAAGAACATCAGAGGAGCCCTGCTGGATCAGACCAGTGAAGGTCCCTGTAGTCCAGCCTCCTGTCTCAGACAGTGGCCAACGAGTTCCTCTGGAGGGCCAACAATAGGGTAGAGAGGCTGAGGTCTTCCCCTGAGAAGTACATCAGAAGAGCCCTGCTGGGTCAGGCCAGTGAGGGTCCATCTATTCCACCCTCCTGCCTCACAAAGGGGCCAACCACTTCCTCTGGAGGGCCAACAACAGGTCAGAGAGGCCGAGGCCTTCCCCTAAGAACATCAGAAGAGGCCTGCTGGGTCAGACCAGGGAGGATCCATCTAGTCCAGCCTTCTGCCTCACACAGGGGCCAACCACTTCCTCTAGAGGGCCAACAACAGGGCAGAGAGGCCGAGGCCTTTCCCTAAGAAGAACATCAGAAAAGCCCTGCTGGGTCAGACCAGGGAGGATCCATCTGGTCCAGCCTCGTGACTCACACAGTGGCCAACTAGTTCCTCTGGAGGGCCAGCAACAGGGCAGACAGGCTGAGGCCTTCCCCTGAGAAGAGCATCAGAAGAGCCCTGCTGGGTCAGACCAGTGAGGGTCCATCTAGTCCAGCCTCCTGCTTCACACAGTGGCCAGCCAGTTCCTCTGGAGGGCCAACAACAGGGCAGAGAGGCCGAGGCCTTCCCCTGAGAAGAACATCAGAAGAGCCCTGCTGGGTCAGACCAGGGAGGATCCATCCGGTCCAGCCTCGTGACTCACACAGTGGCCAAGTAGTTCCTCTGGAGGGCCAGCAACAGGGCAGAGAGGCTGAGGCCTTCCCCTATGTTGCCTGCTGTCTCTGGGATTCGGAGTATTAGTGTCTCTAAATGTGGAGGTTCCCCTCAGTCACCATGGCAAGTAGCCACAGGTAAGGCTCATCCTCCATGAATCTAAGCCCCTTTGAAAGCTGTCTATTCCTTTGGCCGTCACGATGTCCTCTGGCAGCAACTCCCACCTTTTCTGTGTAAAGAATTATTTCTTTTTGTCCATCTTGACTTACTGCCCGTCAGCTTTACTGGATACCCTCGAGGTCTAGTGTTTTGGGAGAGGGAGAAAAACGTCTCTTTGTCCACTCGCTCCACCCCCATGAATCATTTTGTAGACCTCTATCGTGCCCCCCCCCCTTAGTCATCTGTTTTCTAAAGTGAGAAGTCCCAGAGACTCTTCAGCCTTTCCTCCAAGGGAGGGGTCTCCAGCCCCCAATCCCTTTGGTTGCCCTACCCTGTACTTTTTCCAGCTCTGCAATGCCCTTTTTTTGTTTTTGTTTTACTTTTTTGTATTTTGCTTGTGTGTGTGCAAGAGCCCCGTGGCACGGAGTGTTAAAGCTGCAGTACTGCAGTCCTAACCTCTGCTTGTGACCGGAGTTCGATCCCCGGTGGAAGCTGGGTTTTCAGGTAGCCGGCTCGAGGTTGGCTCAGCCTTCCATCCTTCCGAGGTCGGTCAAATGAGTCCCCAGCTTGCTGGGGTGGGGAGGGGAGTGTAGATGACTGGGGAAGGCAATGGCAAACCACCCCGTAAAAAGTTTGCTGTGAAAATTGTGAAGGCAGAGTCATCCCAGAGTCGGAAACGACTGGTGCTTGCACAGGGAACCTTTCCTTTCCTTGTGTGTGTGCACCTGGAAGTTGTGGTGATTTTTAGAGACTGGAGGCCTGGAAGATATTCAGAAAGGTGGCTGAATAAAGCCTGACCCTGCCCTTCTGACTGCTGGTATTCCAAGGAGGTCTCCCGTACAAGTCCTTGCCAGAGTCAGCTCTGCTGGTCTTCTGAGATCTGGCTGTCTAGGTCAGAGTTGCAGTCTCCTTTCTGAGATACGGTGATCAGACCTATATCCAGTATTCCGAAGGAGGCCGCACAGTAGATCTATATGGGGCCATTACAGCATTGTGAGATCCTGAGCTGTCTTCCTTGATTTCACTGGGCCTTGTGCTCTCCTAGTGATGTGAAGTCTTGGGAAAAACCTAAGGAAGAACTGGAAGGAAACATCCACACACACACACACACCCCGCCCAATTATTTAAAAGGACTTTGCAAGGCACGGAAATCTGTTTTCTTTTGGAATGAGTGAGACCTATCTTTATGACGAGGTTTACTGCAGTGGAAAAACTGGGAAATTTGGGGGAGGTATGAAAAAATAACTTCTATGCTTCCCCCGCCCCCATACACTTCTTTTTTTTAAAAGAGTGAAATATGTTAAGGTGTTATGGGATGCAACGGTTTGGAATCGCCTCTCACTTTCATATTAGGTGTATTTACTATTTTGATTTTTATGTTTTTCAAGAAAAACTATTGAACCATAAACAAAACGTATAGATTTAGAAGACATCAAAATGAAGAAACTGTGAGGAAAAAAAAACAAACCCAAGCGTATACACCTAACGCACAATCGAATGAAGAAACATTTATTTGTGGAAAACTAAGGGTTTTAAATCCCAACTATATGCCAGTAAATTCATGCTAACCAAGGCTATCAGGGACACACATTATGTTGGTAAAGCAGAGAAATAGGTTTCAGTTTGGAAGGAAATAAAGTTTTGCATATATTTTTACTCCCCCATCAGGATTGTGATTAAAACAAACAGACAAATAGAAAATACGTCGCTCCTCTTCAACAGCATCAACATTTATTATTTATTATTGCATATTATTGGAACTGTCTGGGGCAGTGATGCTCTGTATTCTTGGTGCTGGGGGGGGCACAGTGGGAGGACTTCAAGCCCCATTTGTGACCTCCTTTTTTTTTGGCCACTGTGCAACACAGAGTGTTGGACTGGAGGGGCCATTGGCCTGATCCAACAGGGCTTCTCTTATGTTCTTATGTGACACAGAGTGTTGGACTGGAGGGGCCATTGGCCTGATCCAACAGGGCTTCTCTTATGTTCTTATGTGACACAGAGTGTTGGACTGGAGGGGACACTAGCCTGATCCAACAGGGCTTCTCTTATGTTCTTATGTGACACAGAGTGTTGGACTGGAGGGGCCACTGGCCTGATCCAACAGGGCTTCTCTTATGTTCTTATGTGACACAGAGTGTTGGACTGGATGGGCCACTGGCCTGATCCAACAGGGCTTCTCTAATGTTCTTATGTGACACAGAGTGTTGGACTGGAGGCGCCACTGGCCTGATCCAACAAAGCTTCTCTGTTCTTATGTGACACAGAGTGTTGGACTGGAGGGGCCACTGGCCTGATCCAACAGGGCATCTCTTGTGTTCTTATGTGACACAGAATGTTGGACTGGATGGGCCACTGGCCTGATCCAACAGGGCTTCTCTTTTGTTCTTATGTGACACAGAGTGTTGGACTGGAGGGGCCACTGGCCTGATCCAACAGGGCTTCTCTAATGTTCTTATGTGACACAGAGTGTTGGACTGGAGGGGCCACTGGCCTGATCCAACAGGGCTTCTCTGTTCTTATGTGACACAGAGTGTTGGACTGGAGGGGCCACTGGCCTGATCCAACAGGGCTTTTCTTATGTGACACAGAGTGTTGGACTGGAGGGGCCACTGGCCTGATCCAACAGGGCTTCTCTAATGTTCTTATGTGACACAGAGTGTTGGACTGGAGGGGCCACTGGCCTGATCCAACAGGGCTTCTCTGTTCTTATGTGACACAGAGTGTTGGACTGGAGGGGCCACTGGCCTGATCCAACAGGGCTTTTCTTATGTGACACAGAGTGTTGGACTGGAGGGGCCACTGGCCTGATCCAACAGGGCTTTTCTTATGTGACACAGAGTGTTGGACTGGTTGGGCCACTGGCCTGATCCAACAGGGCTTCTCTTCTGTTCTTCTGTGACACAGAGTGTTGGACTGGATGGGCCAATGGCCTGATCCAACAGGGCTTCTCTTATGTTCTTATGTGACACAGAGTGTTGTACTGGATGGGCCATTGGCCTGATCCAACAGGGCTTCTCTTTTGTTCTTATGTGACACACAGTGTTGGACTGGAGGGGCCATTGGCCTGATCCAACAGGGCTTCTCTTATGTTCTTATGTGACACAGAGGGTTGGACTGGATGGGCCTTTGGCCTGATCCAACAGGGCTTCTCTTATGTTCTTATGTGACACAGAGTGTTGGACTGGAGGGGCCACTGGCCTGATCCAACAGGGCTTCTCTTATGTTCTTATGTGACACAGAGTGTTGGACTGGAGGGGCCACTGGCCTGATCCAACAGGGCTTCTCTTATGTTCTTATGTGACACAGAGTGTTGGACTGGAGGGGCCACTGGCCTGATCTAACAGGGCTTCTCTTATGTTCTTATGCGGCACAGAGTGTTGGACTGGATGGGCCACTGGCCTGATCCCACAGGGCTTCTCTTATGTTCTTATGTGACACAGAGTGTTGGACTGGATGGGCCATTGGCCTGATCCAACAGGGCTTCTCTTGTGTGACACAGTGTGTTGGACTGGATGGGCCACTGGCCTGATCCCACAGGGCTTCTCTTATGTTCTTATGTGACACAGAGGGTTGGACTGGATGGGCCTTTGGCCTGATTCAACATGGCTTCTCTTATGTTCTTATGTGACACAGAGGGTTGGACTGGATGGGCCTTTGGCCTGATTCAACATGGCTTCTCTTATGTTCTTATGTGACACAGAGTGTTGGACTGGATGGGCCATTGGCCTGATCCAACAGGGCTTCTCTTGTGTGACACAGAGCGTTTGAATGGATAGACCATTGGCCTGATCCAACATGGCTTCTCTTATGTTCTTCTGTGACACAAAGTGTGGGACTGGAGGGGCCATTGGCCTGATCCAACAGGGCTTCTTTTATGTTCTTATTTCTAGAAAATTTGCAGTTCTGTTCCCTCTCAGTGTTGCTGTAATGTATTTTTTTTTTTTAAAGTTGGATTACCTGTGACTTGATAGTTGCTGGGCAGATTATTGTCAGGCAATTAGATCTCAAAGCAACCAGTCCTTGAAATGATACAAAGTTAGGCTTTATTTGATAATCCATAGGCATCGAATGAACAGAAATTGGGACTGATACGAAATAATAATAACAATAATAATAATAATAATAATAATAATAATAATAATAATAATAATAATAATAATAATAAATTTTATTTATATCCCACCCTCCCCGCCTAGGCGGCTCAGGGCAGCTAACAATTCAACGTTAACATAAATAGATAAAACATTAAATTTTACAATTAAAATTGAACATATAAAAACCAGTTAGTTAAGTTAAAATACATAGTTTAAGTTACTTATATGTATCTGGCAGCAATAAAACTGTTCTGGCGCTGGTTCTGCCAGTTTAGATAATATTATAGATGGCGGTTCTTCGTTCCTAGCAGCTCCGCAGTCGATATGTTACAAAGCATACTTAAGGATACTACATCAAAGGTTCCCAAAACAAAAGCTGCTGTTCTAAACAATGTGGAGGCCAAGTGTGAAGATTCACACGGTACCCTTCTCTTATCTTTTTCCTGTGCTCTTTCTTCCTGAGACTCACTGGCATCTGGTCCCTGGAGGCAGGTTATCTTCGGAGGAATACATTCCTACATTTGTTAGCTATTGCAAAGCGAGTTCAAGCCGCAACATTACACTTTGATGTGCATAGCATTCTATAGGGTTAGTAACATTGGCTTAACATAGCTACTATGTTTTAATAAGCATCTTAAATTCAGATGAATTGACAACTGCCTGACAGTTATTACAAAATGGCATTTAGGCGCATGCACATTTTTTCATTCTTTATTTCTTGAGCCGGTTACTTGCGTTACATCTTGTGAGTCTAAGAGTGTTTTTGTGTGCTGCTGGGTTCCTGGAAAAGATGCGGGGTGGCCAAACTTAACAGCCACGTAGAATAAATGGCAGATGTCTGAGAGCCGCAGGACATAAGCGTCAGGTGTTTTAGGGGTGGGAGGGAGGGAGGGAAATAGATGGGGGAGGGATGGAGAGGTGGAAATAAAGCAACTTTAACTTTAAATGCGGTGCGGGGCTTCAAGAGCCGCACCGCATGTGTGAAAGAGCCGCACGTGGCTCCCGAGTCACAGTTTGCCCACCCCTGTACTAGTCCAACAACCACTACACCACATGGGGTCTCTGTGCCCCCCAAGCTGAGGCTAACTGTTATTTTAATAAAAAGTAGAGGCATCACCCTGCCAGCAAAAGTCCGTATAGTCAAAGCGATGGTCTTCCCAGTAGTAATGTATGGCTGTGAGAATTGGGCCATAAGGAAGGTTGAGCACAGAAGAAGAGATGCCTTTGAGATGTGGTGCTGGAGAAGACTCTTGAGAGTCCCTTGGACTGCAAGAAGATCCAATCAGTCAGTCCTAAGGGAAATCAACCCAGACTGTTCCCTGGAAGGTCAGATGCTGAAGCTCCAATACTTTGGCCACCCAATGAGAAGAGAGCACTATCAAAGATTTCAGGTTTTCACGGCTGGTAACATCATTAGGGTTTGTAGAATCTTTCAGGCTCAAGTGCCGTGTTCTACTGGAGAAAGTTTTCCTTCCAGACGTTTCGTTCTCAGCTGCGGAGAACATCCTCAGTGGTGTTGCAGCCGGAGCAGGCGCTCTGACCTTCTTGGCTGCTGTGCATTCAGTGGGGAGAAGAGAGCACTCCTTGGAGAAGACCCTGATGCTGGGAAAAACAGAAGGCAAAAGAAGAAGGGGGCGGCAAAAGATGAGATGGCTGGACAGCGTTACTGATGTAACCAACACAAATTTGAGCAGACTTTGGAGGATGGTGGAAGAAAGGAGGGCCTGGCGTGACTTGGTCCATGGGGTCGCAAAGAGTCGGACTCGACTGTGCGACTGAACTACAAAAAAACCGCCCTGAGCCCATTAGGGGAGGGCGGGATATAAGTGCAATAAATAAATAAAATAAAACTAATTTGGAAATGGTTTTTTTATCAAGTATAATACATTGGCCCCTGGCAGAACTTTTTGCTCGGGGTATAGAAATGATTTGGAATAAGAACATAAGAGAAGCCATGTTGGATCAGGCCAGTGGCCCATCCAATCCAACACTCTGTGTCACATAAGAACATAAGAGAAGCCCTGTTGGATCAGGCCAGTGGCCCATCCACTCCAACACTCTGTGTCACATAAGAACATAAGAGAAGCCCTGTTGGATCAGGCCAGTGGCCCCTCCAGTCCGACACTCTGTATCACACAGTGGCCAATATATGTGTGTGTGTGTGTGTGTGCGCACGTGTGTATATATATGTGTGTGTGTATGTATATATATATATATATATATATATACACACACACACACACATATATATACACACACACACAGTGGCTAATAGCCACTGATGGACCTCTGCTCCATATTTTTATCCAATCCCCTCTTAAAGCTGGCTATGCTTGTAGCCGCTACCACCTCCTGTGGCAGTGAATTCCACATGTTAATCACCCTTTGGGTGAAGAAGGACTTCCTTTTATCCATTTTAACCTGACTGCACAGCAATTTCATCGAATGCCCACGAGTTCTTGTATTGTGAGAAAGGGAGAAAAGGACTTCTTTCTCTACTTTCTCCATCCCGTGCATAATCTTGTAAACCTCGATCATGTCACCCCGCAGTTGACGTTTCTCCACGCTAAAGAGCCCCAAGCGTTTTAGCCTTTCTTCAAAGGGAAAGTGTTCCAAGCCTGCTCTCTCCGCATCCCGAGTGGTTGAGTTCCTTGGAAGGCTGAAGTCTCCCTTGTTAAGCTGGCCTGCAGAATTCCTTCCCCATTCTGAACGTCCCTCCCCTCAACATTTAATCTGTGCTTGGCTTATTCAAATAGCGATGCCGTCTCTGTGCCGGGGTTGGCGGAGGCAGCGCTGGGCACGCTGTCCTTTAATTGGGCACCAAATGTTGCTTGGAAGGGGAGGCAGGCTCTGTGTGTCACCGGGAATACAATTGCTCCAGATGTGGCACCTGGCGGTGTACAAAGCGCTCTGGACCCCGTGAGCGTGGAGATGGCAGAGACCTTGCAGATGGCTGGGGCCGCAGATTCAATACGGCTGCTGTTTTGCCCGGAAAGGCTGTGCCCATACTCTGCCTGTCTAGTTTCTGATTACATCGGGTAATTAAGGGGTCACCGCCGAGTCCAGCACTTTCCAAGGCCCCTCTTCCCATTATCTCTGGAGAGGAGAGGGCAGAGCCGTTTGTCTTGATTGCCAGGAACTGATTCGAGCCGCTGCAGTCGGCCGGTTTCTCGCTGTCACTCGGCTCTCGAGAGCAGAATGTCTGCGTCGTGCTTGAGGGGAGCTGAGATGGGTGAGCAGGACCGGAGACGGCGTCAGCCAGAGCTGGTGCGAAGCGAGCGAGATTGCCGGTGTCGGGGAGAGGTTTTCAATTGGCACGGTAGCGAGCGCACCTGACGCCAGCGACGGTGGTTTCAGCAGGTGCCTTCCTGCAACTCTGTGCACTGCTTCCCCTGCTGGAAGCCGTCCAGGCCGTTTTCTGCGGGGGTTGCTGCCATCCAAGAGAGAGGCTGAGGTCTTGCAGGCCGAGGCACGTGGCTTCGTTGATTGAGTCCGCCCATCCCATTTTGGGTTTTCCTCTTCCTGCTGCCTTCAGCTCTTCCTACCATTCTTTGGCTTTTCTTGAGAGCCAGTTTGGTGTAGGGGCTGGGTGTGTGCGCTCGTATCTGAGAGAACCGAGTTTGATTCCCCGCTCCTACACTTACAGCTGCCGGGATGGGCTTGGGCCAGCCATAGCACTCGCAGTGTTGTCCTTGAAAGGGCAGCTTCTGGGAGAGCTCTCTCAGCCCCACCTGCCTCACAGGGTGTCTGTTGTGGGGGAGGAAGGGAAAGGAGATTGCAGGCCGCTGCTGTGAGAGCCCTCTCAGCCCCACCCATCTCACAGGGTGTCTGTTGTGGGGGGGGGGGAGAAGATATAGGAGATTGTAAGCTGCTCTGAGTCTCTGATTCAGAGAGAAGGGCGGGGTTTAAATCTGCAGTCTTCTTCTCCATTCCTCCACCTGCAGCTGCTGCAATGGCCTTGGGTCACCCATAGCTATTGCAGGAGTTGTCCTCGAAAGGGCAGCTTCTGGGAGAGCTCTCTCAGTCCCACCCTCCCCCACAGCCCCAGGTCTGCTCAGATTAGCAATGGCTCTCCAGTGTAATACTCTCCTTTGGCTGTGGGTTCCCAAGTCAGAGTACTCACTCCATTGAGCAGAGACAAGGCTGGTTCAAAGCAGCAAAGCTTGATTTGCAAAGACGCAACTCCCAGAAGCTGCAGCTGGCCATAGGAATGCTGAGGAGCTGGGAGCTTCAAGAGGGAATTGGAGAAACATCTGGAGCAGAGGTCCATCAGTGGGCATTAGCCACAGCGTATTGATGGAACTTTCTGCCTGCGACAGGGATGCTCTGTGTTCTTTGTGCTTGGGGGCGGCAGCAGTGGGAGGGCTTCTAGTGTCCTGGCCCCACTGATGGACCTCCTGATGGCACCTAAAATCATAGCATTCTAGAGTTGGAGGGGACCTCCAGGGTCATCTAGTCCAACCCCCCTGCACAATGCAGGAAACTCACAAATACCTCCCCCTAAATTCACAGGATCTCCATTGCTGTCAGATGGCCATCTAGCCTCTGCTGAAAAACCTCCAAGGAAGGAGAGCCCACAACCTCCTGAGGAAGCCTGTTCCACTGAGGAACCACTCTAACAGTCAGGAAGTTCTTCCTAATGTTGAGCCGGAAACTCTTTTGATTTAACTTCAATCCATTGGTCCTGGTCCTACCTTCTGGGGCCACAGAAAACAATTCCACACCATCCTCTGTAGGACAGCCCTTCAAGGACTTGAAGATGGTGATCATATCACCTCTAAGCCGCTTCCTCTCCAGGCTAAACATGCCCAGCTCCTTCAGCCTTTCTTCCTAGGTCTCCAGACCCCTCACAATCTTCGTCGCCCTCCTCTGGACGCGTTCCAGCTTGTCTATATCCTTCTTAAAATGTGGTGCCCAAAACTGAACACAATACTCCAGGTGAGGTCTTACCAGAGCAGAGTAAAGCGATACCGTCACATCATCACATTTGCCTTTTTAGCCACTGCATCACACTGTTGACTCATGCTCAGTGTGTGGTCCACTAAGACCCATAGATCCTTTTCGCACAGACTACTGCTAAGACAAGTCTCTTCCATCATATAGCCTGGCTGTTGTTGTTTTTGGCCCCGGTGTGGCGCAGAGCGTTGGACTGGATTGGCCATTGGTCTGATCCAGCATGGCTTCTCTTATGTTCTTATGTGACACAGAGTGTTGGACTGGAAGGGCTACTGGCCTGATCCAACAGGGCTTCTCTTATGTTCTTATGTGACACAGAGTGTTGGACTGGATGGGCCATTGGTCTGATCCAACAGGGCTTCTCTTATGTGACACAGAGTGTTGGACTGGAGGGGCCATTGGCCTGATCCAACAGGGCTTTTCTTATGTTATTATGTGACACAGAGTGTTGGACTGGAGGGGCCACTGGTCTGATCCAACAGGGCTTCTCTTATGTTCTTATGTGACACAGAGTGTTGGACTGGATGGGCCATTGGCCTGATCCAACAGGGCTCCTCTTATGTTCTTATGTAACACAGAGTGTTGGACTGGAGGGGCCACTGGCCTGATCCAACAGGGCTTCTCTTATGTTCTTATGTGACACAGAGTGTTGGACTGGATGGGCCATTGGCCTGATCCAACAGGGCTTCTCTTATGTTCTTATGTGACACAGAGTGTTGGACTGGATGGGCCATTGGCCTGATCCAGCAGGGCTTCTCTTATGTTCTTATGTGACACAGAGTGTTGGAATGGAGGGGCCATTGGCCTGATCCAACAGGGCTTTTCTTATGTTCTTATGTGACACAGAGTGTTGGACTGGAGGGGCCACTGGTCTGATCCAACAGGGCTTCTCTTATGTTCTTATGTGACACAGAGTGTTGGACTGGATGGGCCATTGGCCTGATCCAACAGGGCTCCTCTTATGTTCTTATGTAACACAGAGTGTTGGATTGGATGGGCCATTGGCCTGATCCAACAGGGCTCCTCTTATGTTCTTATGTAACACAGAGTGTTGGACTGGAGGGGCCACTGGCCTGATGCAACAGGGCTTCTCTTATGTTCTTATGTGACACAGAGTGTTGGACTGGAGGGGCCACTGGCCTGATCCAACAGGGCTTCTCTTATGTTCTTATGTGACACAGAGTGTTGGACTGGAGGGGCCACTGGCCTGATCCAACAGGGCTTCTCTTATGTTCTTATGTGACACAGAGTGTTGGACTGGAGGGGCCATTGGCCTGATCCAACAGGGCTTCTCTTTTGTTCTTATGTGACACAGAGTGTTGGACTGGATTGGCCATTGGCCTGATCCAACATGGCTTCTCTTATGTTCTTATGTGACACAGAGTGTTGGACTGGAGGGGCCACTGGCCTGATCCAACAGGGCTTCTCTTATTTTCTTATGTGACACAGAATGTTGGACTGGAGGGGCCATTGGCCTGATCCAACATGGCTTCTCTTATGTGACACAGAGTGTTGGACTGGAGGGACCACTGGCCTGATCCAACAGGGCTTCTCTTATGTTCTTATGTGACACAGAGTGTTGGACTGGAGGGGCCACTGGCCTGATCCAACAGGGCTTCTCTTCTGTTCTTATGTGACACAGAGTGTTGGACTGGAGGGGCCACTGGCCTGATCCAACAGGGCTTCTCTTATGTTCTTATGTGACACAGAGTGTTGGACTGGAGGGGCCACTGGCCTGATCCAACAGGGCTTCTCTTATGTTCTTATGTGACACAGAGTGTTGGACTGGAGGGGCCACTGGCCTGATCCAACAGGGCTTCTCTGATGTTCTTATGTGACACAGAGTGTTGGACTGGATTAGCCGTTGGTCTAATCCAACATGGCTTCTCTTACGTTCTTATGGACTGTGTGCAAGTTGCATTTCTAACCTGCTGTGTGCCTTTCAGTGAGGAAGAGATGGGTTAGTCCCTTCGGGGTAAACAGCGTTGCGAGCGCAAGACCCTCCAGAATCACAGGGCCATGTGTTTCCCTGGCCATGCAAAGTGCTCCGCTTTTGACTCCTGGGCCTCGTGCCTTGAGGGACGCCTGTGTGCCTTTTGCCTCTGCAGGGCACCTTAATTTCCTGCTCCTTTATTTTCCTCGAGTGCTGAGCTGCTGTCCTGCCTGTCACGGCTTATTCCTTTTGTGACGGCCCTAGAGAAAAGCAAGACTGAAAGCGGGGCGACCGGCTTAACGCAGGTGTTACAGCAAAGATTAAGAGGTGATGGTGAAGATACCGCTGGAGATTTTGGGGCTTGCCTCCCGAAGTCTTTCTAAATTGACAGCTAACGGGTAGCTCTCCTTGACGGCTCTTTCCAGCCAGCTGCGGCTGCGGCGGATCCGCGCACAAAGGGAGCCCCTCTCACTTAGGGAAGATTCATTTCAAATTTCTTTTAACAAATGGTTTCCGAGCTCCATAGTAACAAGGTTACTTTGCCTCCGCACCAGGCGCGGCAGACAGGTTTCTATTATTAAACAGAATACGTTAATTCATTGCCAGCCCCTGCTCCCCCCCACCCCTCACCTCCCCGGTTCCAATTTCACTGAATTGCTGATGAAGGCTGGCAGTTAAGTGAGCTCAGAACGGTTCATGTCCTTGGCCTTTTCTTTCTTTTCTTCTCTTGTGCTGGGAGGAGCGTTTTCTAGGGCAGGTGGGTTTCTTGGAAGGCTGGCCCCACCGTGGCTTTCTTTGACCGGCTTGCCTGTAGCAAATAAACCCGCTCCAGGCTGTCAGATAGGGGAGCCCTGGGTTTCTTCCTGTTTCATCCTGTTGTGGGGTGACATAAGAGAGGGTGACAAGATTATGCATGGGATGGAGAAAGTAGAGAAAGAAGTACTTTTCTCCCTTTCTCACAATACAAGAACTCGTGGGCATTCGATGAAATCGCTGAGCAGTCGGGTTAGAACGGTTAAAAGGAAGTCCTTCTTCACCCAAAGGGTGATTAACATGTGGAATTCACTGCCACAGGAGGTGCTAATGGCTACAAGCATAGGCAGCTTCAAGAAGGGATTGGATAAAAATATGGAGCAGAGGTCCATCAGTGGCTATTAGCCACAGTGTGTGTGTGTGTGGCAGGTTGGCTCAGGCTGAGTGGGTTGAAGTTGAATCCAACGAAGACAGAGGTCCTTTGCTTGGGCCATGGTGCCCTGGGAGGGGAAATCCCCCTTCTGGCTTTTGACGGTGTACCGCTGAAAGCGCCCCATAGGGTCAAGAGCTTGGGGGTTCTTCACAGATAGCGGCCACTGCCAAGTCCGCGTTTTTTCACCTTCGACGGGTGAAGCAGTTGGCCGCCTTCCTTGAGCACCGGGACTTAGCAACGGTGATCCATGCTATGGTCACCTCGAGACTGGACTAGTGTAAAGCCCTCTACATGGGGCTGCCCTTGTGCCGAACCCAGCGGCTGCAGCTGGTGCAGAACGCGGCGGCTAGGCTGTTACTGGGGCTCCCAAGATGGGAGCACATACGGCCGGGACTGCGCGGGCTGCACTGGCTGCCGGTGGTGTACCGAGTTCGTTACAAGGTGCTGCTTATAACCTTTAAAGCCCTATATGGCCGAGGAACTGTCTACTTGAGGGACCGTCTTTCCCGTATGAACCCCAGAGAGCGCTGAGGTCAGCTGGAAAGAACCAACTGAATATCCCTGGGCCAAGGGAGGCCAAATTGAAGACCACCCGGGATCGAGCCTTCTCCATAGCAGCTCCCCTACTGTGGAACCAACTCCCGGAGGAGGTATGGGCCCTGCGATGTTTAGACCAATTCCGCAGGGCCTGCAAGACCCACCTCTTTAAAATAGCCTTCACTTAATACCAAGCCAAGAAAGTCCTGCTGGATATGTTTTACGTTTTAGTCACTGAATTTTATGGAAGATCTTAACTATAGCACCATAATGTTAATCTTAATGCAAGTTTTAATGATTTTAAGGATGATTTTATAATTGAAATTGTAACTATTGTATATGGTTTCACTGTACATTGTATTTACGTGTTGTGAGCTGCCCTGAGCCTGCTTTTGCGGGGAGGGCGGAATATAAAAAAATATTATTATTATTATTATTATTATTATTATTATTATTATTATTATTATTATTATTATTATTATTATTATTGTGTGTATATACACATATATTGGCCACTGTGTGACACAGAGTGTTGGACTGGATGGGCCATTGCCTAATCCAATATGGCTTCTCTTATGTTCTTATGTGACCCAGAGTGTTGGAACGGAGGGGCCACTGGCCTGATCCAGCAGGGCTTCTCTTATGTTCTTATGTGACACAGAGTGTTGGACTGGAGGGGCCATTGGCCTGATCCAACAGGGCTTCTCTTATGTTCTTCTGTGACACAGAGTGTTGGACTGGATGGGCCATTGGCCTGATCCAACATGGCTTCTCTTATGTTCTTCTGTGACACAGAGTGTTGGACTGGATGGGCCATTGCCTGATCCAACATGGCTTCTCTTATGTTCTTATGTGACACAGAGTGTTGGACTGGAGGGGCCATTGGCCTGATCCCACAGAGCTTCTCTTATGTTCTTATGTGACACAGAGTGTTGGACTGGATGGGCCACTGGCCTGATCCAACAAGGCTTCTCTTATGTTCTTATGTGACACAGAGTGTTGGACTGGAGGGGCCACTGGCCTGATCCAACATGACCCAAGGCCTTTCTAGGAGGTGCAAGTGGAGGAGTGTGGAATCAAACCCTGTTCTCCTAGATAAGAGTCCACACACGTAATCACTACACCAAACTGGCTCTCCGATGTTTGGGAAGCTTCTAATTTATGGTAGCACTATGAATTAATGCCCTCCAAAAGGTTCTACTGTGCAGCTGCAGCGAGCTCAAGGAACAGCTAGATTTGAATCCAGGGGCAGCTTAGAGACCAACCAGATTTATTTATTTATTTAACTGTATTTTAATTGTATTTCAACTGTATTTTCTTGTATTTTATTGTAATCATGGTATGCGCCATGTCCTGTGAGCCGCCCTGAGCCTGCTTCGGTGGGGAGGACGGGATATAAATAAAAACTTATTATTATTATTATTATTTTTGGGCCAGGAGCTGTTAGCAGAAGCGAGGAGCTTTGACCCTCGTAAGTTCGCTCCCCCCCCACCCCCAATCTCATGCATCTCTGGGGTCCCACGGCATTTCAATCGAGCTGCTTTAGTATTGTGCGAAGTTCTTGAAAAGCTCTGTCTCCCTTTCAGATCTTAACTTCCTGGCTGATTTCAGGGAATTTAGCGAGTTTCGAGTGAAAATGAGTCGCCGGCATTCATAATTGCACTCCAGGCGTTTTTCTAATTTATCATAATGACTCCGTTATTGCATATTAGAGAAGATTCCTCCCCCCCTCCCCCGACTGAGGTCGGAGCAGATTGTAAGTGCCGATAACGACATTGATCGGGAGCCCGCAGGAAGCGAGAGAGCTGGCTTTTGCAGCAGAGTTTTAATTTAGACGGTGTTCTGGTGCGGCGGCCTCTTCCATGCTACACTGCGTTGCATCCAGCCCAACGGTGTGTTTCCCCCAGCCCTTCATTACGGCGGCCGTCTCGTTGCGTTTTAATTAAAAAGAACGGAAAATGAGAACCGGCAGCCTGGATTGTGTGCTGCCTCAGTAGGTGGGTCAGATGCAGACTTTTAACTAGCTGTTTACGGCACCCCTATGCAGACTTTTAACTAGCTGTTCCAAGATAGGCACAGGAGTGAAGCTGGCCTCAGCAGCCTGCCCTTTTGCCCCGGAAAGCCTCAGCAGCCTGCCCTTTTGCCCCGGAAAGTCTTTCCCCCTTGTTCATGGGGGCCAGGATGCAGCAAATGGGTGGACTCAAACTCAGAACATGCAGTGGAGAATGCACAGTCTTTCCCATGCCCAGTGTGCTGCAGGGGTGGCCAATGGTAAGAACATAAGAGAAGCCATGTTGGATCAGGCCAGTGGCCCCTCCAGTCCAACACTCTGTGTCACATAAGAACATAAGAGAAGCCCTGTTGGATCAGGCCAATGGCCCATCCAGTCCAACACTCTGTGTCACATAAGAACATCAGAGAAGCCCTGTTGGATCAGGCCAGTGGCCCCTCCTGTCCAACACTCTGTGTCACAGAAGAACATAAGAGGAGCCCTGTTGGATCAGGCCAATGGCCCATCCAGTCCAACACTCTGTGTCACAGAAGAACATCAGAGAAGCCCTGTTGGATCAGGCCAGTGGCCCCTCCAGTCCAACACTCTGTGTCACATAAGACCATAAGAGAAGCCCTGTTGGATCAGGCCAGTGGCCCCTCCTGTCCAACACTCTGTGTCACAGAAGAACATAAGAGAAGCCCTGTTGGATCAGGCCAATGGCCCATCCAGTCCAACACTCTGTGTCACAGAAGAACATCAGAGAAGCCCTGTTGGATCAGGCCAGTGGCCCCTCCAGTCCAACACTCTGTGTCACATAAGAACATAAGAGAAGCCCTGTTGGATCAGGCCAGTGGCCCCTCCAGTCCAACACTCTGTGTCACATAAGAACATAAGAGAAGCCATGTTGGATCACGCCAGTGGCCCCTCCAGTCCAACACTCTGTGTCACATAACAACATAAGAGAAGCCCTGTTGGAGAAGCCCAAATTACTTTTACAATGGTCTACAGAAGATGAAGTAGTGAAATCTCAGATGATAAAATGGGCAATCAATGTAAATAAAGAAATAAAGATGGAATCTTGGGAATATTTGTGGAAAAATTCTATGAAACTCGCAACATGTCATAGTATTAAAGAAAACTGTTTTAAGATGATGTATAGATGGTATATGACTCCAAAAAAATTAGCAAAGATGAACAACAAGATGCCAGACAGGTGTTGGAAATGTAAAAAGCATGAAGGTTCTTTCTACCATATGTGGTGGACTTGTGAAAGGGCTAAAATGTTTTGGCAAATGATTCAGCAAGAGATTTCTAAGATTTTGGGATATGAATTCAATAAAGTGGCAGAGACTTTTCTGCTGGGACTACAAATGGAAAAATTTCCAAAAGAAGACAGATCTTTAATATGGTACTTGCTCTCAGCTGCTAGGATATTATATGCACAGCTGTGGAAGCAAGAAAAAATACCAGAGAAATGGGATTGGATTACAAAAGTTATGTCATGGAGTGAAATGGACAAATTAACAAGAAAATTAAGAGACTATGATTTGGAACTTTTTAAGTTGGAGTGGAAGCAATTCAGAAGATACATAGAAAAAGAGTTGAAAATAAAAGGACATTGGACAATCTTTGATAATGATTAAGGTTTTTTAAAATAAGAAGATAATTGTTGGTTTGTTTTTTCTTTAATAGTTAAGTGTACCTTTAATATTTGTTTCTTTTAAGTAAATAACACTGGCGGGGGTCAAGCAACGGGGGGAGGGGAGGGGGAAAAGTAAGATATGGGGTGGAGAGTTTTTTCTTTCATTTTAAGTTTTCATAAGTTGTAGAGATAGTTTTGCTACCATATGTTACTAATAAAAATTGTTTATTGACAAAAAGAGAATGCACAGTCTTTCCCATGCCCAGTGTGCTGCAGGGGTGGCCAACGGTAAGAACATAAGAGAAGCCATGTTGGATCAGGCCAGTGGCCCCTCCAGTCCAACACTCTGTGTCACATAAGAACATAAGAGAAGCCATGTTGGATCAGGCCAGTGGCCCATCCAGTCCAACACTCTGTGTCACATAAGAACATCAGAGAAGCCCTGTTGTATCAGGCCAATGGCCCCTCCAGTCCAACACTCTGTGTCACATAACAACATAAGAGAAGCCCTGTTGGATCAGGCCAATGGCCCATCCAGTCCAACACTCTGTGTCACATAAGAACATCAGAGAAGCCCTGTTGGATCAGGCCAGTGGCCCCTCCAGTCCAACACTCTGTGTCACATAACAACATAAGAGAAGCCCTGTTGGATCAGGCCAATGGTCCCTCCAGTCCAACACTCTGTGTCACATAAGAAGAAGAAGATATTGGATTTATATCCCACCCTCCACTCCGAAGAGTCTCAGAGCGGCTCACAATCTCCTTTACCTTCCTCCCCCACAACAGACACCCTGTGAGGTGGGTGGGGCTGGAGAGGGCTCTCACAGCAGCTTTAATTGTGTTTGTGTCCTTTGTAAAGTTTTTATCTCTTCTACCTCACATTATGTTTTATGACATGCATGATCCAGCCCAACAACGAGGGGTACCCTCTCCCGCTTGTAGAGTTTCCGCTCCACCCCCGCCCCCACATAATATTACAAGCAAGACAAATGCAGTTTTTGAAGATGGAAGATATTGGATTTACATCCCGCCCTCCACTCCGAATCTCAGCGTCTCAGAGGGGTCAGAATCTCCTTTATCTCCCCGCCCCCCCCCCCACAACAGACACCCTGTTAGGTAGGTGGGGCTGAGAGAGCTCTGACGGAAGCTGCCCTTTTGAGGGCAGCCGTACGAGAGCTGCATCAGACCCAAGGCCCTTCCAGCAGCTGCAAGTGAAGGAATGGGGAATCAAACCCGGTTCTCCCAGATAAGAAAAATTGCAGATTTATAGCTCTGAAGAAGAAGGAGAAGATATTGGATTTATATCCTGCCCTCCACTCCGAAGAGTCTCAGAGGGGCTCACAATCTCCTTTCCCTTCCTCCCCCACAACAGACACCCTGTGAGGTGGGTGGGGCTGAGAGGACTCTCACAGCAGCTGCCCTTTCAAGGACCTCTGTCAGAGCTCTGGCTGACCCAAGGCCATGCTAGCAGGTGCAATTGGAGGAGTGGGGAATCAAACCCGGTTCTCCCAGATAAGAGTCCGCACACTTAACCACTACACCAAACCGTCTCTCCACACCAAACTGGCTCTCTGGCAGAGGTTGTCCTTGAAAGGGCAGCTGCTGTGAGAGCTCTCTCAGCCTCACCCACCTCACAGGGTGTCTGTTGTGGGGGGAGAAGATATCGAAGATTGTGAGCCACTCTGAGACTCTGATTCAAAGAGAAGGGCGGGGTATAAATCTGCAGTCGTCTTCTTCTGGCCCTGGTTTGTACTCAGGGGGAAGACCACCGAGGAAGTCTCGGGTTGTTGGCCAGAGACAGGCTACAACAAACCATCTCTGAACGTCTTGAAAGACGAGGTTTCCATGTGAGTCGGCTGTGACTTGTAGGAAAAAAAACACACACTCCATGGATTCTTTGGATGTTCTCAGGTAGCTCTTAAAGGAGAACCCTTTGGGTTTGTAGATCCAGAACACTGCTAGTCCCGAAGGCCGCGTGGCTGGAGGCCCCCTTCCCACTCCCCAGGGTACTTCCAGATTCCTTTGAACCAGAGGGCCGGAAGAGCATTTTGGTGCTTTCTCTCTGGGTGGACTGCGGCTTGTTTCAGGCTGTGTGTCAGACGATGTGGAATTCACTGCCACAGGAGGTGGTGGCGGCCACAAGCATGACCACCTTCAAGAGGGGGTTAGATAAAAATATGGAGCAGAGGTCCATCAGTGGCTATTAGCCACAGTGTGTATGTGTGTGTGTGTGTGTGTGTATATATATATATATATATATATATATATATATATATATATATATATATATATATATATTTGGCCGCTGTGTGATACAGAATGTTGGACTGGATGGGCCATTGGCCTGATCTAACATGGCTTCTCTTATGTTCTTATGTTCTTATGATGGGATCTCAAATCGACCAGACCTTGAATTGTTGCAAATTTAGGCTTTATTTGATAATCCATAAGCATCGGAAGGAAGGGAAATTGAGACTGATACCTTGTAGCATTAGGTGGCAGGCTGTATTGGGGTACATCAAAGGGAACTATACAAAGCCACAATTCTAAACATTGCTGAGGTGAGGTGCAAAGATTCACACGGTCTCTCCCTCTTCTCTTATTGTTACTGTTAGTCTTCCGGGGATAGGCAGGCGGCCGTCCCTGGAGGCGCTTTATCTTCAAAGGGGGGAATTTCTGCCTTTGTTAGTATCAAGGGAAAGAAATGTTCACGTCAAGCATCGGCAACATCTGCATTTCCTACTTTGATATGCAAGGTCCTTTCTCATGGTTAGTAACAGCGTTCAAAGATGGCGACAGTGCAGCTAAGCATTTTATTCAGTAAAGTTACGTCGGCTGACACTGTGTTGGTCTCTGCAGTTGGAAGGGCTGAGCTGAATGACGACCATGGACAGCTCTGAACATTTACAGCTTGAGCAAAGCCGCATGGACTCTTTCTCCAACCCCACAACACTCGCACAGCATCAACCAGTGAAGCTGTCATGTTTCCTGACAGTTGTTTTGCTGGTCCTGCTCGCACCGTTTTGTCATGTATTCCCTATAGCAGTCAGTTATTGCATTCATCCCATTGCTCATATATTTGCTGTACCGTCTTGCGTAGTATTTACGCTTCCATCCTGTATTTTAGCGTCTCCTTGCTTGTAACATTTTCTTAGAGCTGTGCAGGAGGGTGACTTGCAAGAAGCGGGCTATCTGGTAGTTTTGGGGATGGCTTGAATTAGCAGAGTAACCTTCAGGGCCCAGGGAAGACGTCTGGGACTGGAGTGTCAAACTCTTTTGTTATGAGGGCCGAATCCGATATAAATGAGACCTTGCTGGGCCGGCCATGTGTATCCCTATTCATGATTAGGTAGCAGAGATATTTAAGAGCCCCGTGGCGCAGAGTGGTAAAGCTGCAGTCCTGCAGCCGGAGCCCGCTGCTCACGACCTGAGTTCGATATCGGCGGAAGCTGGGTTCAGGTAGCCGGCTCCAGGTTGACTCAGCCTTCCATCCTTCCGAGGTCGGTCAAAGGTGTCCCCAGCTTGCTGGGGGGAAAGTGTAGATGACTGGGGAAGGCAATGGCAAACCACCCCGTAAAAGGTCTGCTGTGAAAATGTGAAAGCAACGTTACCCCAGAGTCGGAAACGACTCTGTGCTTGCACAGGGGACTCCCTTTACCTTTAAGCCGCTCTGAGTCTCTGATTCAGAGAGAAGGGCAGGGTATGAATCTGAAGTCTTCTTGGACTTGGAGAGCCAGTTTGGTGTAGTGGTTAAGTGCGCGGACTCTTATCTGGGAGAACCGGGTTTGATTTCCCCACTCCTCCACTTGCACCTGCTGGAATGGCCTTGGGTCAGCCAGAGCTATCGCAGGAGTTGGCCTTGAAAGCACAGCTGCTGTGAAAGCCCTCTCAGGGTGTCTGTTGTGGGGGAGGAAGGTAAAGGAGATTGTGAGCCGCTCTGAGACTCTTCGGAGTGGAGGGCAGGATATAAATCCAATATCTTCTTCTACCTCACAGGGTGTCTGTTGTGGGGGAGGAAGGGAAAGGAGATTGTGAGCCACTCTGAGACTCTTTGGAGTGGAGGGCGGGATATAAATCCAATATCTTCATCTACCTCACAGGGTGTCTGTTGTGGGGGAGGAAGGGAAAGGAGATTCTGAGCCGCTCTGAGACTCTTCGGAGTGGAGGGCGGGATATAAATCCAATATCTTCATCTACCTCACAGGGTGTCTGTTGTGGGGGAGGAAGGGAAAGGAGATTGTGAGCCGCTCTGAGACTCTTCGGAGTGGAGGGCGGGATATAAATCCAATATCTTCATCTACCTCACAGGGTGTCTGTTGTGGGGGAGGAAGGGAAAGGAGATTGTGAGCCGCTCTGAGACTCTTCGGAGTGGAGGGCGGGATATAAATCCAATATCTTCATCTACCTCACAGGGTGTCTGTTGTGGGGGAGGAAGGGAAAGGAGATTGTGAGCCACTCTGAGACTCTTCGGAGTGGAGGGCAGGATATAAATCCAATATCTTCTTCTACCTCACAGGGTGTCTGTTGTGGGGGAGGAAGGGAAAGGAGATTGTGAGCCACTCTGAGACTCTTCGGAGTGGAGGGCGGGATATAAATCCAATATCTTCATCTACCTCACAGGGTGTCTGTTGTGGGGGAGGAAGGGAAAGGAGATTCTGAGCCGCTCTGAGACTCTTCGGAGTGGAGGGCGGGATATAAATCCAATATCTTCATCTACCTCACAGGGTGTCTGTTGTGGGGGAGGAAGGGAAAGGAGATTGTGAGCCGCTCTGAGACTCTTCGGAGTGGAGGGCGGGATATAAATCCAATATCTTCATCTACCTCACAGGGTGTCTGTTGTGGGGGAGGAAGGGAAAGGAGATTGTGAGCCGCTCTGAGACTCTTCGGAGTGGAGGGCGGGATATAAATCCAATATCTTCATCTACCTCACAGGGTGTCTGTTGTGGGGGAGGAAGGGAAAGGAGATTGTGAGCAGCTCTGAGACTCTTCAGAGTGGAGGGCGGGATATAAATCCAATATCTTCATCTACCTCACAGGGTGTCTGTTGTGGGGGAGGAAGGGAAAGGAGATTGTGAGCCGCTCTGAGACTCTTCGGAGTGGAGGGCGGGGTAAATCCAATATCTTCTTCTTTACAATCTCCTATATCTTCTCCCCACGCAACAGACACTTTTACCTTTTTAGCAGAGATATAAACTTTATAAAGGACACAGACAAACACAAATGTTTTTTTTTTTAAAACTTAAAACATCCTTCAAATGTTAGCACTCGGTCTTAAGGGTGCTTTCTTCACGGTGCCAGTTGCTCGGGGGCCACATGTTTGACACCCGTGGTCTAACTCATTCAATAGACTGCTTTTATTCAACAACGAAGGAGTGTTGATTGGTGAAGACTGTGCCGTCCGTAGGTCAGGGCCTCCCAGCCTTTTCCAGCCTACAGGCATCTTTGGAATTTTGAGGCAGCATGGGGTAGGTGCAGTCACTAAATGGCGGCTGCAGGAGGCGGAGCCAGCCGCAAAATGGTTGCCACAGCCTACAGTCAACCAGTGAAGAGCCTTCTCCTGGGGCAGCAGCTGTTGCCAAATTAGCATTTTAAAAAAATCTGCACAGCCAATTGGAAGCCTTGCTGGGAAAATGCCTCACCTGGCCTTGCCCACCTTCTAAAGACACTTGGGGTGTGCCATGATGCTGGCGGGCACCTCGATGAGGACCCTTGCCATGGAGTCTCTTTCTATGGCCGTTTCAACCACCGAGTTGAAATTAAATCAAAAGAGTTTCCGGCTCAACATTAGGAAGAACTTCCTGACCGTTAGAGCGATTCCTCAGTGGAACAGGCTTCCTCCTCGGGAGGTGGTGGGCTCTCCTTCCTTGGAGGTTTTTCAACAGAGGCTAGACGGCCATCTGACAGTGATGAAGATCCTGTGAATTTAGGGGGAGGTGTTTGTGAGTTTCCTACGTTGTGCAGGGGGGTGGACCGGATGACCCTGGAGGTCCCTTCCAACTCTAGGATTCTATGAACTTACTGACCGTTAGAGCAGTTCCTCAGTGGAACAGACTTCCTTGGGAGGTGGTGGGCTCTCCTTCCTTGGAGGTTTTTCAACAGAGGCTAGGTGGCCATCTGACAGCAATGAGGATCCTGTGAATTTAGGGGGAGGGGTTTGTGAGTTTCCTGCATTGTGCAGGGGGGTGGACTGGATGACCCTGGAGGCGTGGAACAGACTTCCTTGGGAGGTGGCGGGCTCTCCTTCCTTGGAGATTTCTAAACAGAGGCTAGATGGCCACCTGGCAGCAATGAGGATCCTGTGAATTTAGGGGGAGGTGTTTGTGAGTTTCCTGCATTGTGCAGGGAGTCGTACTAGATGACCCTGGAGTTCCCTTCCCACTCTATGATTCTATAATTATCCATGGGATAGAGAAGGTAGAGAAAGAAGTCCCTTTCTCACAATACAAGAACTCATGGGCACTCAATAAAATAGTTGAGCAGTTGGGTGTTCGTGAGTTCCCTGCATTGTGCAGGGGGTTGGACTAGAGGACCCTGGAGGTCCCTTCCAACTCTAGGATTCTTGTTCCACTCTTATCTGGCCAGCCAGTTCCAGAGGTTTCCCTCACCCCTCAAAATGGCATCTCTGCTGCCACAGGCTCCGCCAGGCTGCTTTTGGCCTCTCCTCTTCTCGCTTGACCTATAAATGAAGCTTGCTGGTGGGGGGAGAGAGTGGCTGTCTGGGGATCTGGGGTTTCTTTGGGGCATTTGTCTTCTGTCCTTCAGCCCAAGGCAGCTGGTAGCTCATAAAGTAAAAATTACAGTCATTTAGAATGTCATAAAAGAACTAAGAAAAGCACAAAGACATCATTGAAAGAGCAGCGGCTGTCAAACTAATTCAGAGGCCTTCCGGAATTATTTTGAAAAGCGCCTTAATGTGTGCCAGAAGGCAGGGGGAGATGGAGTTGGTCTCTCTCCCTGAAGGAGGGAATTCTGCAGCTGGGGTGGGAGGTGGGGGGCTGAGACGGCTCTCCTGCAGGGCCCTGTGAATCTCCTTCCAACTGTTTGGGCAGGTTGAGGTGAGTAGATAGTCCTTCAGGTGCAGTGGGCGTACAGCATATTGTTGGAACTCTCGGTCTGGGACAGTGATGCTCTGTATTCTTGTTACTTGGGTGGGTCACATTGGGAGGACTTGTAGTGTCCTGGCCCCACTGATGGACCTCCTGATGGCACCTGGGTTTTTGGCCACAGTGTGACACAGAGTCTTGGACTGGAGGGGCCACTGGCCTGATCCAACAGGGCTTCTCTTATGTTCTTATGTGACACAGAGTGTTGACTGGGTGGGCCACTGGCCTGATCCAACATGGCTTCTCTTACGTGACAAAGAGTGTTGGACTGGATGGGCCATTGGCCTGATCCAACAGGGCTTTTCTTATGTTCTTATGTGACACAGAGTGTTGGACTGGGTGGGCCACTGGCCTGATCCAACAGGGCTTCTCTTATGTTCTTATGTGACACAGAGTGTTGGGCTGGATGGGCCACTGGCCTGATCCAACAGGGCTTCTCTTATGTTCTTATGTGACACAGAGTGTTGGACTGGAGGGGCCACTGGCCTGATCCAACATGGCTTCTTATATGTTCTTATATCTGGGGCGCTGATGCTCTGTATTCATGGTGCTTGGGAGGAGCAACAGTGGGAGGGCTTCTAGTGTCCTGGCCCCACTGGTGGACCTCCTGATGGTACCTGGGGTTTTTGGCCACTGTGTGACACAGAGTGTTGAACAGGATGGGCCACTGGCCTGATCCAACAGGGCTTCTCTTATGTTCTTATGTGACACAGAGTGTTGGGCTGGATGGGTCACTGGCCTGATCCAACAGGGCTTCTCTTATGTTCTTATGTGACACAGAGTGTTGGACTGGAGGGGCCACTGGCCTGATCCAACAGGGCTTCTCTTATGTTCTTATGTGACACAGAGTGTTGGACTGGAGGGGCCATTGGCCTGATCCAACAGGGCTTCTCTTATGTTCTTATGTGACACAGAGTGTTGGACTGGAGGGGCCATTAGCCTGATCCAACAGGGCTTCTCTTATGTTCTTATGTGTGACACAGAGTGTTGGACTGGAGGGGCCACTGGCCTGATCCAACAGGGCTTCTCTTATGTTCTTATGTGACACAGAGTGTTGGACTGGAGGGGCCACTGGCCTGATCCAACAGGGCTTCTCTTATGTTCTTATGTGACACAGAGTGTTGGACTGGAGGGGCCACTGGCCTGATCCAACAGGGCTTCTCTTATGTTCTTATGTGACACAGAGTGTTGGACTGGAGGGGCCATTGGCCTGATCCAACAGGGCTTCTCTTATGTTCTTATGTGACACAGAGTGTTGGACTGGAGGGGCCATTAGCCTGATCCAACAGGGCTTCTCTTATGTTCTTATGTGTGACACAGAGTGTTGGACTGGAGGGGCCACTGGCCTGATCCAACAGGGCTTCTCTTATGTTCTTATGTGACACAGAGTGTTGGACTGGAGGGGCCATTGGCCTGATCCAACAGGGCTTCTCTTATGTTCTTATGTGACACAGAGTGTTGGACTGGAGGGGCCATTAGCCTGATCCAACAGGGCTTCTCTTATGTTCTTATGTGACACAGAGTGTTGGACTGGAGGGGCCACTGGCCTGATCCAACAGGGCTTCTCTTATGTTCTTATGTGACACAGAGTGTTGGACTGGAGGGGCCATTGGCCTGATCCAACAGGGCTTCTCTTATGTTCTTATGTGACACAGAGTGTTGGACTGGAGGGGCCATTAGCCTGATCCAACAGGGCTTCTCTTATGTTCTTATGTGTGACACAGAGTGTTGGACTGGAGGGGCCACTGGCCTGATCCAACAGGGCTTCTCTTATGTTCTTATGTGACACAGAGTGTTGGACTGGAGGGGCCACTGGCCTGATCCAACAGGGCTTCTCTTATGTTCTTATGTGACACAGAGTGTTGGACTGGAGGGGCCACTGGCCTGATCCAACAGGGCTTCTCTTATGTTCTTATGTGACACAGAGTGTTGGACTGGAGGGGCCATTGGCCTGATCCAACAGGGCTTCTCTTATGTTCTTATGTGACACAGAGTGTTGGACTGGAGGGGCCATTAGCCTGATCCAACAGGGCTTCTCTTATGTTCTTATGTGTGACACAGAGTGTTGGACTGGAGGGGCCACTGGCCTGATCCAACAGGGCTTCTCTTATGTTCTTATGTGACACAGAGTGTTGGACTGGAGGGGCCATTGGCCTGATCCAACAGGGCTTCTCTTATGTTCTTATGTGACACAGAGTGTTGGACTGGAGGGGCCATTAGCCTGATCCAATAGGGCTTCTCTTATGTTCTTATGTGTGACACAGAGTGTTGGACTGGAGGGGCCACTGGCCTGATCCAACAGGGCTTCTCTTATGTTCTTATGTGACATAGAGTGTTGGACTGGAGGGGCCATTGGCCTGATCCAACAGGGCTTCGCTTATGTTCTTATGTGACACAGAGTGTTGGACTGGAGGGGCCACTGGCCTGATCCAACAGGGCTTCTCTTATGTTCTTATGTGACACAGAGTGTTGGACTGGAGGGGCCATTGGCCTGATCCAACAGGGCTTCTCTTATGTTCTTATGTGACACAGAGTGTTGGACTGGAGGGTCCACTGGCCTGATCCAACAGGGCTTCTCTTATGTTCGTATGTGACACAGAGTGTTGGACTGGAGGGGCCATTGGCCTGATCCAACAGGGCTTCTCTTATGTTCTTATGTGACACAGAGTGTTGGACTGGAGGGGCCATTAGCCTGATCCAACAGGGCTTCTCTTATGTTCTTATGTGTGACACAGAGTGTTGGACTGGAGGGGCCACTGGCCTGATCCAACAGGGCTTCTCTTATGTTCTTATGTGACACAGAGTGTTGGACTGGAGGGGCCATTGGCCTGATCCAACAGGGCTTCTCTTATGTTCTTATGTGACACAGAGTGTTGGACTGGAGGGGCCATTAGCCTGATCCAACAGGGCTCCTCTTATGTTCTTATGTTTGCATCGCTCATTGTAATCCTTTAATTCATGCTTATTCATCTCAGATCTAACTCGGACCTCGTCCGGACTGTGTTACCTACCTGAAGCCTTGAACAAACAGAATCTTGTGAAGCAAATGGACTGTTTGTTGAGTGGACGGGAGGGAAGCCTGTCGTGCCATGTGGGAGGCTCACCCTCAGTCATTGCAGGAGTGGGATCGGAACCCGGGTCCCCTGCTTTGCCCCCTCTCCCCACCCCCTCTCTTGGTGCCGTGAGCTGAGTTCCCTTTGGCCACCCAAAGGCGACAGGGGAGACCGGCTTCCCTGGCTCATCCACTTGATTTCTCTCCCACAGCCCAACCGAGGGACCAAAAGGCCCCGTGAAGACGAGGAGGAGGAGGTGAAAGTGCGCCCCAAGCAAGGCAACGCGCGGGAGCGTGTCCGGCACCGGGAAGAGGAGGCTCCGGTAGCGGAGGAGACAGAGGACGACAAGAAGAAGCTGCTTCAGATCTTTGAAAGGGGAGAGGAGGAAGAGGAGGAGGTGTGTTTCTGCTCCGGGGACCGAGGAGGCAGGACTCTTTCGTCGGGTTCCCCCTCGAGCAAAGGGGAGGCGGGGCTCTGAAGTCTGAACGCAACACAAGCGGGTTTTGTTCTGCTGTCAGGCGGACTGTTGAGGCTCTCAGTCTGCGGGAGGAGGTTCAAGAGGTCGTCTTTCCCCCTTCCGCTTGGTTTCTCTCCCACAGCCCAACCGAGGTACCGAAAGGCCCCGTGAAGAGAGCAAGTTTGGTGTAGTGGTTAAGTGTGCGGACTCTTATCTGGGAGAACCGGGTTTGATTCCCCACTCCTCCACTTGCACCTGCTATCATGGCCTTGGGTCAGCCATAGCTCTGGCAGAGGTTGTCCTTGAAAGGGCAGCTGCTGTGAGAGCCCTCTCCAGCCCCACCCACCTCACAGGGTGTCTGTTGTGGGGGAGGAAGGGAAAGGAGATTGTGAGCCTCTCTGAGACTCTTCGGAGTGGAGGGCGGGATATAAACCCAATATCTTCATCTACCTCACAGGGTGTCTGTTGTGGGGGAGGAAGGGAAAGGAGATTGTGAGCCGCTCTGAGACTCTTCGGAGTGGAGGGCGGGATATAAACCCAATATCTTCATCTACCTCACAGGGTGTCTGTTGTGGGGGAGGAAGGGAAAGGAGATTGTGAGCCGCTCTGAGACTCTTCGGAGTGGAGGGCGGGATATAAACCCAATATCTTCATCTACCTCACAGGGTGTCTGTTGTGGGGGAGGAAGGGAAAGGAGATTGTGAGCCGCTCTGAGACTCTTCGGAGTGGAGGGCGGGATATAAACCCAATATCTTCATCTACCTCACAGGGTGTCTGTTGTGGGGGAGGAAGGGAAAGGAGATTGTGAGCCGCTCTGAGACTCTTCGGAGTGGAGGGCGGGATATAAACCCAATATCTTCATCTACCTCACAGGGTGTCTGTTGTGGGGGAGGAAGGGAAAGGAGATTGTGAGCCGCTCTGAGACTCTTCGGAGTGGAGGGCGGGATATAAATCCAATATCTCCATCTACCTCACAGGGTGTCTGTTGTGGGGGAGGAAGGGAAAGGAGATTGTGAGCCGCTCTGAGACTCTTCGGAGTGGAGGGCGGGATATAAACCCAATATCTTCATCTACCTCACAGGGTGTCTGTTGTGGGGGAGGAAGGGAAAGGAGATTGTGAGCCGCTCTGAGACTCTTCGGAGTGGAGGGCGGGATATAAATCCAATATCTCCATCTACCTCACAGGGTGTCTGTTGTGGGGGAGGAAGGGAAAGGAGATTGTGAGCCGCTCTGAGACTCTTCGGAGTGGAGGGCGGGATATAAATCCAATATCTTCTTCTTCTTCTTCTTCCTCTTTCAGCACTGCAGGGAGGCCTTTTTTGGAGCAGGGATTCCTTTGCATATTAGGCCACACCCCTCTGATGTGACCAATCCTCCAAGAGCTTGCAGCACCTACTGTAAGCTCCAGGAGGATGGGCTACATCAGGGGGTGTGTGGCCTAATATACAAAAGAGTTCTTGCTGCAAAAAAATCCTGGATATGTCAAGTGCAAAGGACAGATAGCAGAAATGAGGAAAACAGGATCTTTTTCTGCAGCAGGGACTCCTTTGCATATTAGGTCACACCCCCTGATGTAGCCAATCCTCCTGGAGCTTACAGTAGGCTCTGTAGTAAGAGCCCTGTAAGTCCTTGGAGGATTGGCTGCATCAGGGGGTGTGACCTAATATGCAAAGGAGTTCCTGCTACAGAAAAAGCCCCAACTGCAGGTATTTAGAGAAGAAGAAGATATTGGATTTATATCCCGCCCTCCACTCTGAAGAGTCTCAGAGCGGCTCACAATCTCCTTTCCCTTCCTCCCCCACAACAGACACCCTGTGAGGTAGATGAAGATATTGGATTTATATCCCGCCCCCCACTCCGAAGAGTCTCAGAGCGGCTCACAATCTCCTTTCCCTTCCTCCCCCACAACAGACACCCTGTGAGGTAGATGAAGATATTGGATTTATATCCCGCCCTCCACTCTGAAGAGTCTCAGAGCGGCTCACAATCTCCTTTCCCTTCCTCCCCCACAACAGACACCCTGTGAGGTAGATGAAGATATTGGATTTATATCCCGCCCCCCACTCTGAAGAGTCTCAGAGCGGCTCACAATCTCCTTTCCCTTCCTCCCCCACAACAGACACCCTGTGAGGTAGATGAAGATATTGGATTTATATCCCGCCCCCCACTCTGAAGAGTCTCAGAGCGGCTCACAATCTCCTTTCCCTTCCTCCCCCACAACAGACACCCTGTGAGGTGGGTGGGGCTGAGAGAACTCTCACAGCAGCTGCCCTTTCAAGGACAACCTCTGCCAGAGCTATGGCTGACCCAAGGCCATGCTAGCAGGTGCAAGTGGAGGAAGCGGAAATCAAACCTGGTTCTCCCAGTTAAGAGTCCGCACACTTAGCCACCACACCAAACTGAATCTTGGAGTCTCAGAGTGGCTCACAATCTCCTTCATCTTCCTCCCCCACAACAGACTCTCCGTGAAGTGGGTGGGGCTGAGAGGGCTCTCACAGCAGCTGCCCTTTCAAGGACAACCTCTGCCAGAGCTATGGCTGACCCAAGGCCATTCCAGCAGGTGCAAGTGGAGGAGTGGGGAATCAAACCCATCCGCACACTTAACCACTACACCAAACTGGCCATTGTTAGGAAATGGGGAAGGGGGGGATTTCGTTAGCAGGCGAGGATCAAGAGAAATCATTGTCCAAGACCTTGTCCCAAATCTCACTTTCGCTCCTGAAGCTTTGGCCATTAAACGTCTCTTGTTTCTGTGTTCGGGGGTAGACTAGATGTGCAGGGGGTTGGACTTGATGACCCTGGGGGGTCCCTTCCAACTCTATGATTCTATAAACCCCCCAATCGAACTGTTTTATGTCTTTGGCCAGGAGGAGCCTCTGGATGAAAGCTCCGTCAAGAAGATGATTCTCACTTTCGAGAAGAGGTCTTACAAGAACCAGGAACTGCGGATCAAGTTCCCCGACAATCCTGAAAAGTAAGACTCGCTGGGCTTTGGTTTCTGTGTGCATTCTCTTGGGGCCTGTAACTTGCAAAGTTTCATTTAGTCATTCGCTTTTATTTTTAACTCCCCTTTCACCTGCATCGGGGACCCCAAATGGCTTGCATGATTTGCCTCTGGGCCGTGTTATCCTCACAGCGACCCTGAGAGGTAGGGTCGGCTGAGAGTGTGTGACTAGCCCACGGTCACCCAGCAAGTTTTCACAGCACGAGTGGGGATTCGAACCGGGGTCTCCCAGATCCTAGTCAGACACTTTGCCACGCTGGCCTCAGCCCCTGGAGGTCAGGAAGGTTTCCACTCTCTTGGCTTCCCACAAACGATTTTTCAAGAGGCCTTTGCTTGCACAGGTCAGCAGGACTGCACCGAAGGGAAAGGGATCAGAAAGTTGTGTTGGGGAAGCGACAGGGACCGTAGCCTGCACAGCTGTGCCTCTGCCTGTCACTGCCTGTCCTGTCTGTGCCACAACAGGGAGTTTCTATACCAGGCTGAGGAGCTTGGGCTTGGTCGCAGTTCTGCTAGAGAACTTCTTGTGGCCTTTTTTGTAACCAAACTTTTATTTTGCAATATATTGAAATACATTCATCTATTCAAATTCAAATATACTTCTCCAATACATTACATATTTCCTCCCCCCCCCCCTCTTATTCATGACCTCCGCCGGTACTTAAAACAAATCAAAAGCATATTAAAGGTAAATTCACAGTTATAGAATCTTTGGAAAAGAAAAAAATATATATATCATTCACTAACCTTCTCTCTAATAATCACTTAGCGCTTATTAAACACAACGCTCATAATTATTAATTCAGTTCCAGAGTTCCCTCTATCTTAGTCTTATCTTAACTCTCATATATATATATATTTACCAAGTAGCTATGTTTTACTAATACTTTTATCACAATAGCACAATACCTCTTTATCATTAAAAGTTCAATTAATGTTGTCATACACTACTAAATATCTCTTCACCATTATAAAATTTTTACACAGAGAGTTATCTTTCTCCAACCCTTTCTGTATAATTCACTTAATGCTTATTAAACACAAAACACAAAACCCAAAGTTATAAAATCAACTCCGGAATCCCAACTGTCTTCGTTTTATCTTAACTCATATATGCATAATTACCATGTAACTATATTCTACTAATTCATTAATCACAATTCTTCTTTATCATTTAAATTTCAGTTAATGTTGTCATAAACCACTAAATGACTCTTCACCCTCCATTGTATTTCCATGTAACTTTGAAATTTACTCCAGTCTTCTTTAAATTTCTCCAAGTTGTTGTCTTTTAAGATTCTAGTAAGTTTGTCCATTTCACTCCAGTTAAGAACCTTTAAGACCCAGTCCCATTTTTCAGGTATTCTGTCTTGCTTCCACATTTGCGCATACAATGTTCTCGCAGCTGAAAGCAAATACCACAACAATGTTCTGTCTTGCTTCGGAAAGCTTTCCATTTGTAATCCCACCAGAAAGACGTCTGGTGCTCTCTTAATATTATAACCTAAAATTTTCGAGATCTCCTGTTGAATCATTGTCCAAAATTGTTTCGCCTTTTCACAAGTCCACCACATGTGGTAAAAAGAACCTTCATGTTTTTTACATTTCCAACACCTATCTGAGGCTTGATTACTCATTTTTGTTAACTTTTTAGATGTCATGTACCATCTGTACAGCATTTTGAAACAGTTCTCTTTTATGTTATAGCACGTTGATATTTTCATTGAATTCTTCCATAGGTGTTCCCACGTCTCCATCTGTATTTCTTTATTAAAATTAATCGCCCATTTAATCATTTGAGGCTTCACCACCTCTTCTTCTGTAGACCATTTCAATAACAGTTTATACATCCTTGAAATCAATTTTTCATTCTCTCCCAGCAGCATTTTCTCCATTTCTGTTTTCTCTCGTCTTATACCTGTACTTTTAATGTCTTTCTCTATCAAGCTTTTAATTTGTAACAGCTGAAACCAATCAAATTTGTCCTGCAATTCTTCAATCGATTTTATTTCAACTTTGCCCCCCTTGAACTTTAGCAGTTGTTCGTATGATGCCCATTTCCCTTCCCTTACACTTTGCGGCATACTTATTACTTCTGTTGGCACAATCCAAAGTGGTTTCCTCTCATCTCCATATTTACTATATTTTTTCCAAGTATTCAGCAAACTCCTCCTTATATAGTGATGTGAAAAAAAACCATCCATCTTCTCTTTCCCGTAGTACATATACGCATGCCAACCAAATATATTTCCATGTCCTTCTAGCGCCAATAATTTTTTGTTGATCAAAGTCATCCATTCCTTAATCCATACCAAACAAACTGCATCATGGTATAGCATTACATCAGGTAGTTGGAAGCCGCCTCTTTCTTTTGCATCTGTTAAGATTTTCATTTTAATTCTTGGTTTCTTGCCCGCCCAAATAAACTCTGAAATTTTTCTTTGCCACAGATTAAATTGTTTCTTGTCTTTCACTATTGGGATAGTTTGAAATAAAAACATCATCCTTGGTAGAACATTCATTTTAATTGCAGATATCCTCCCCAGCATGGATATGTTTAGTTTATTCCATTTTAACATATCACCTTCTATTTTATGCCAGAGCTTTCATAATTGTTCTTATATAACTTCTTGTGGCCTTCATTGGCTGTCCCGTCCTGGTCGTGGTGCTTGATTTACACCATGGCACCCTCCTGAAATTTCAGCAAGAAACATCACCATAGTCATTGGCAGCGGCTGCTGCTGCTTCCTCTTCCTCCTCCTCCTCTTCCTGTTCTTCTTCTTCTTCCTCTTCTTCCTTTTCCTCCTCTTCCTGTTCTTCTTTTTCCTCTACCACCAGCACCTCCTCCTTTTCTTTTTCTTCTTCTTCCTCCTCTTCCTCCTCCTGTACTTCTTCCTCTTTTTCTTCTACAATCACCTCCTCCTTTTCTTCTTCTTCCTCCTCTTCCTCTTCCTTCTTTTCATCCTCCTCCTCCTCTTCCTGTTCTTCTTCTATCACCACCTCCTCCTCCTCCTTTTCTTCTTCCTCTTCCTCTTCTTCCTTTTCCTCCTCTTCCTGTTCTTCTTCCTCTTTTTCCTCTACCACCAGCACCTCCTCCTTTTCTTTTTCTTCTTCTTCCTCCTCTTCCTCCTCCTGTACTTCTTCCTCTTTTTCTTCTACAATCACCTCCTCCTTTTCTTCTTCTTCTTCTTCCTCCTCTTCCGCCTCCTTCTTTTCATCCTTCTCCTCTTCCTGTTCTTTCTCTTCTTCCTCCTCCTCCTCTTCTTCTTCCTCCTCCTCTTCCTCTTTCTTCTCCTCCTGACAAAGTTGCCTCCAATGGCTGTCAGAGAGACACATCAGAGGGTAGAGCAGAGTCGGTTCCAGTTCCGAGCAACTCGCTTTGGGGAGCCGGGCAAAAGCTCTCCAAAGCCCCTTTATTCCCTGGGGCTGTCAAAGCCACGTAACGGGCTGGCTCTAACGGTCCCAGGAATTTCTAAACGCCGCTTCAAGTCAGACGGAGTTGGACTGAACTGAAGAGGAACTCCGGGTGACGCGACTTTAGTCGGCGAGACGGGTCAGCTTCTCTTCAGAGACGCGCGGTCGGGCAAGCCAATCTTCAGAGCGGATCTGTATACAGCGAGGCTCCCTCCTGGCGCATCAAAGGCGGGGGCATGAAAGGGGAGCGCATCTCATTGTGCATCTTTATCTGCCAGTTATAAATCAGCAACCGCATTTGAAGGTAGCAGGAGGAAGTTTGTACTGTAAAGCATTAAAGGAGAGCTTGCAGCACGGAAAGGAAGTGGGGCTGTGGCAAGAGCCCATCATCCCGCAGGTCCAGCGGAGGGGAGGGGAGGGGCTGGGGCCCATTACCAAGAGCCCCCAACCAGCCAGCAGATCAGCCGTCCTCTGAGGTGCCCCCTACAGCTGGCCCTGGACAGCCTCCTTTCTGTCCAGTGAAGACCAGTGAAGTTGTGCACGAGCCGGCCCTGGCATTAGGCAGCAACCCGGCAGACTGTGAGGAAAACCAGCAACGTGGAGAGGGAAAGGACCAAAGGGGGGCACTTTCGAGGCAAGAGAGGGGAGGAAGCGCTGAAGGAGGCACTATTGGTCTCTCACAGGCAGGGCCGTGCCCACCCCCCTCCCCGAAGGCTTCTGGATAGAGGGAGGCAACCGGGTGAGCCCTACGCCTGCTCTGGCTTTTAGGGTGAGGGGGGGGGCTGGCTCTTAGGGAGAAGGGGTTCCTTTTCTCTCTTTCTCACAGTACGAGAACTCGTGGGCACTCCATGAAATTGCTGAGCAGCAGGTTAGAACGGAGAAAAGGAAGTCCTTCGCTCAAAGTACGATTAACGTGTGGAATTCACTGCCGCAGGAGGTGGCATAGCCAGCTTCAAGAGGGCATTGGATCAACATCTGGAGCAGAGGTCCATCAGTGGCTATTAGCCACAGCGTATTGTTGGAACTCTCTGTCTCAGGCAGTGATCCTCTGTATTCTTGGTGCTTGACCAGGGGGACAACAGTGGGAGGGCTTCTCTTTCCTCTTCTCCTCCTCCTTCTCCTTCCTCTTTTCCTCCTTCTTCCTCCTTCTCCTCCTCCTCTTTCTCCTCCTCCTCTTTTTCCTCCTTCTCTTTCCTTTTCTCCTCCTTCCTCTTCTCCTTCTCCTCCTCTTCCTCCTCCTTCTCCTTCCTCTTCTCCTTCATCTTCTCCTCCTCCTTCCTCCCCTCCTCCTTCTCCTTCCTCTTCTCCTCCTCCTTCCTCTTCTCTTCCTTCTCTTCTCCTTCTTCTGCTTCTCTTCCTCCTCCTTCCTCTTCTCCTTCTTTTCCTTCTCCTTTCCTCCTCCTCCTTCTTCTTCCTCTTCTTTTTCTCCTCTTTCTCCTTCCTCTTCTCCTCCTCCTTCCTCTTCTTCTCTTCCTTCTCTTCTCCTCCTCCTGCTTCTCCTTCTCATTCCTTTTCTCCTTCTCCTCCTTCCTCTCCTCCTCCTCCTTCCTCTTCTCCTTCTCCTCCTCCTTCCTGTTCTCCTCCTCCTCCCTGTTCTCCTCCTCCTTCCTCTCCTCTTCCTGCTTCTCCTCCTCCTCCCTCTTCTCCTCCTCCTCCTGCTTCTCCTCCCTCTTCTCCTCCTCCTCCTGCTCCTCCTCCTCCCCCCCAGACAGGAGAGAAAAAATATTCCAGAAATAAGATGGAAATCTGTGTATGTTCACAATCTGAGCGGGAGGCCCATGGGTTTGCAGTCGAGCCTCCTTGCCCCCTCCTGCCCTGGCCCAGTGGTGGTTTTTGCTCTCTGCTGCTTGCCCGGTGCAGTCCTCTCCGCTCAGCCACATCAGTTTTTCATCATTCTTCCTGCAGGCTCGGAGCTGCCAAGCTAGCCGAACGGCTCTTGGGGCAGCTGACAGCTCGCTCAGGAGAGCGCTTGCATGCCACGTCCTGGGAACGTGGAAGGCTGTGCCGAGCTTTGCTGCTCGGTTGGAGATCTCCTTGAGTGGCAGCTTCTTGAATGGCAAAGGCCGCTCCTCCTTCTGCGCTTCCTCCCCTCTCTTGCCTTGAAAGTGCCCCCATCTGGTCCTTTCCCTCTCCGTGTTGCTGGTTTCCCTCACAGTCTGCCAGGTTGCTGCCTAACGCCGGGGCTGGCTCGTGCACAACTTCACTGGTCTCTCTCTTGACCTGTTGGGCTACCTCTCTGCCTCTTTAGGCAGGCAGAAGCGGGTGCAACGCTGAGCCTTTCCGCTCTGCTGCGACTCTTCCACCCGGCACGATGCAGAATTATACTGCCTCTCTCTCCCCACCCACCCCCACTCCCTCCAGAGTTTGCTTAAGTGTAAAGGAAAGGCCAGTTAGCGAAAAAGACCTTTTCCAGAGCTGATACATTCCAGCGGGTGGGTAACGGCCAAGAACAGCCTGGGAAGACTTGTCAGAATAAATGAATTTCTCCCCCCCCCCCCCCCAAGGAGCAGGTTAGTCCGCTGCAGTAAAGCAAATAAAGTTAAAAGACTTCTCTGGGCATCAGATGGCATGAAGCGGCACATCAGTTTGTGTTCCCGTGGGCACAGAGACCAGAAGAGCTGCAGAAGGCTGCCGTTAAGATCACAGCGCCAAAATTTTATGTGTTTATGTTTATTTTAGTCTGTCTTTTATGGTTTTAATGTTATTCCATTATGTTTATCCATGCATGCGCATGGCTTGTGTGAGCCGCCCTGAGGCCCACCTTGGCAGCGAGGGCGGGATATAAGTGGAACAAAATGAAATAAAATAAATAAATAAGCGTCAGAAATGAACCTATGAAGCTGCCTTCTACTGAATCAGACCCCCCTGGGTCCATCAAAGTCAGTCTTGTCTCCTCAGACTGGCACCGGCTCTCCAGGGTCTCAAGCTGGATCCTTTTTAGTTGGAGATGCCGGGGATTGAACCTGGGACCTTCTGCTTACCAAGCAGATGCTCTACCACTGAGCTACCATCCCTCCCTTAAAGTTGCCTTCATTCCTTGTGAACATATGAACATATGAAGCTGCCTTCTGCTGAATCAGACCCTGGGTCCATCAAAGTCAGTATTGTCTCCTCAGACTGGCAGCGGCTCTCCAGGGTCTCATGCTGCGGTTTTTCACGCATACTTGCCTGGACCGTTTTGAGTTGGAGATGCCGGGGATTGAACCTGGGACCTTCTGTCAGCGAAGGGGCATTGAAGTTCCAACAATGAACAGGCTTAGCTTTGTTGAAAACAAAGTTTCCTTTTATTGATTACAGCAATGCATTTCACTACGCAAGTTCGTTGATACTAATAACGAGAGGGGTGCAAGCATGAGCCTATATGGGTTTTAAATCATTTCCTATAATAAAACTGGGGCTCCTCGGATGAGAATAGCCAGGGCGCCTATCTGTTATCTCCCACCTACATAAACTGTCTCTCCTCCCCTGCTGTGGCCTTGCTAGGCGCCTGGGAACGGCTAGCTGTTTTGCACTTCAAAAGGCCTTTTGGCACCTCGGCTCCCCACTCCCGGCCATCCTTCACATTCCTCTACAATACTGGGGTTAGTACAGCAAAAGGCATAAGGTTAGTTACCAGTAAATAAACAGTGCAGGTAATAAAGTGAACTTCAATGTATACAAGCTGACACCTTCTGCTTACCCAGCAGGTGCTCTACCACTGAGCCACTGTCCCTCCCCAATCAGACCCTCGGTCCATCAAAGTCAGTCTTGTCTCCTCAGACTGGCAGCGGCTCTCCAGGGTCTCCAGCTGAGGTTTTCACGCCTGCTTGCCTGGACCCTTTTCAGTTGGAGATGCCGGGGATTGAACCTGGGACCTTCTGCTTCCCAAGCAGATGCTCTACCACTGGGCCACTGTCCCTCCCCAATCAGACCCTGGGTCCATCAAAGTCAGTTTTGTCTCCTCAGACTGGCAGCAGCTCTCCAGGGTCTCCAGCTGAAGTTTTCACGCCTACTTGCCTGGACCCTTTGTCAGAACTGGGACGAACTTCAGACGATTCCAATACTTGTTACAAAGTTAGGATCTTTATTGAAGAACTACAGTGCTAGAGCAACGAGATAACAGTAATGCCGAGTCCCGGCAGTTGGTTACATTTTATGCCGTCAGTAAAGTACAATAAAGCTATCATTCACACGGGCTACAGACAAGTGTCTCTCTTCCCAGGCTTCGTTATCAGAAGGGAGGATGCTTCCCTGTGGTGAAGGCCAAACGGCCTGTCTTCAAAAGGGCACCTGTGGATGTTGAACAGAGACTATCTGTCGCCCGTCCTGCCGCCCTAAATATTTGGAATAGCTACGAGGGCAGGGTTAATTGCTCAGGCTATGGACTCTGTGTTAGTGTTAAGTTACAGCATGGAGTCGGTTTGGCCAAGGCAGACAGAGAGAAAGTTACAAGTTCTGACACCCTTTTCAGTTGGAGATGCCGGGGATTGAACCTGGGACCTTCTGCTTCCCAAGCAGATGCTCTACCACTGAGCCACTGTTCCTCCCCAATCAGATCCTTGGTCCACCAAAGTCAGTCTTGTCTACTCAGACTGGCATTGGCTCTCCAGGGTGTCATCACTCTGTAACGCCGGGGGGCGGGGGGGAACGGGGGACTCGCTGCGTGGATTTTGGAGAGCCACATTCATCGTTGTTGTTAATCGGAAGAGCCACGTGGCTGTTGCTTTCCCTACTTGCCTCCTCACCAAACATTTACCATGAGCACCAAATTGTTTTAGTGTGCTTTAATAGTTACGCTGTTGAAGGTTTTAACTGGTTGTTGTTAATATTTGTGAATGCTTTGATTGTGGTGAGCCACCCTGAGCCTGCTTTTTGCGGGGAGGGCGGGAGATAAATCCAATAAAATAAATAAATAAATTAACCGGCAACACCCCTTCCAAAATTAGGCAAAAAGTTCTCATCTTCCACAGTGAAGATGGAGGCAAAAAATTCATTCAGCTTCTCAGCCATTTCCCTATCCTCCTTCTGTAATCCTTTGACCCCTTAGTCATCCAAGGGCCCCACTGCCTCCCTGGCTGGTTTCCTGCTTCTAATATATTTGAAGAAATTTTTATTGTTGGTCTTTATGTTTTTTGCAATATGCTCCTCATAGTCCCTTTTTGCCTGCCTGATCACAGTCTTGCATTTGATTTGCCATTGCCTGTGTTCCCTTTTATTAATCTCACTTGGACTAGCTTTCCACCGCTTAAAGGAGTCCTCCTTACCTTTTACAGCTTCCAGTACTTTGTTTGCAAACCAGGCAGCCTTTCTTATACCTGTTTGTGCCTTTCCTAACTTATGGTATATATTTTATCTGAGCTTCTAGGATTATAGTTTTAAATAGCCTCCAAGCTTCCCCAAGGGTTTTGACCGTATTTACCTTTCCTTTCAGTTTCCTCTTCACATGCCTCCTCATCTCAGAGAATTTACCCCTTTTAAAGTTAAACATGGTTGTGCTGGTCTTTTGGGGCAACTCCCTGTTTATACAAATACTACTCTAGATGACAGCCCTTCAAGAACTTGAAGATGGTGATCCTATCACCTCTCAGCCGCCTCCTCTCCAGGCTAAACATCCCCAGCTCCTTCCACCTTTCCTCATAGGACTTGGTCTCCAGACCCCTCACCATCTTCGTCGCCCTCCTCTGGTCCCGTTCCAGCTGGTCTAGATCCTTCTGAAAATGTGGTGCCCAAAACTGAACACAAGACTCCAGATGAGGTCTTATCAGAGCAAAGTGATACCATCACTTTGTATGATCTGGACACTATACTTCATAGAATCATAGAGTTGAAAGGGACCTCCAGGAGCAGGAAACAATGCAGGAAACTCACAAACCCCTCCCCCTAAGTTCACAGGATCTTCATTGCTGTCAGATGGACATCTAGCCTCTGTTTGAAAATCTCCAACGAAGGAGAGCCCACCAACTCCCGAGGAGGAAGCCTGTTCCACTGAGGAACCGCTCTAACGGTCAGGAAGTTCTTCCTAATGTTGAGCCAGAAACTCTTTTGATTTAATTTCAACTCATTGGTTCTGGTCCTGCCTTCTGGGACCACAGAAAACAATTCCACACCCTCCTCTATAGGACAGCCCTTCAGGTACTTGAAGATGGTGATCCTATCACCTCTCAGCCACCTCCTCTCCAGGCTAAACATGCCCATCTCCTTCAGCCTTTCCTGATAGGACTTGGTCTCCAGACCCCTCACCATCTTCGTCGCCCTCCTCTGGACCCGTTCCAGCTTGTCTAGATCCTTCTTAAAATGTGGTGCCCACATTTTATTAAGAATAATACTACTTTTAATACAGCCCATCATCACATTTGCCTTTTTAGCCACCGCATCACACTGTTGACTCATGTTCTGTGTGTGATCCTCTAAGACCTCTAGATCCTTTTCGCACAAACTACTGCTAAGACAAGTCTCCCCCATCATATAACCATACATTAGGTTTCTTTCCTACCTGAATGCAGTACTTTACATTTTCCCCTCCCCTGAACCTATTGGGTTTAGCCCAGTTTTCCAGCCTGTCAAGGTCATCCTGTATCCTGTTTCTGTTGTCTGCTCTATTTGCAGCCCCTCCCAATTTAGCGTCACCTGCGCATTTAATAAGCATTCCCTCTATTCCTTCATCCAAACTATTAATTAAGACATTAAACAAAGCAGGCTCCAGGGCAGATCCTTGAGGCACTCCGCTTGTCACTCCTCTCCAAGAGAAGGAGGAGGAACCGTTCACGAGCACTCTTTGGGTGCGATCCGTCAAGTTGTTTTAACTTGTGTTCAGGGAAAGGATTGATTGTAATGCTTTTGATAAATGTCTTTAATTGTGTATGCTTTCAATTGCTAGCCTCCTCGGTGCCCCTTTTGAGGGGAGAAAGGTGGGGGGAGCACTTCGTGGGGGCCAGGAAAGTGTTGTGAGCGCCATGGTGCCTACAGGTAACTCTTTGAGAGTCAGTTCGGTGTAGTGGTGAAGTGTGCGGACTCTTATCTGGAAGAACCGGATTTGATTCCTCACTCCTCCACTTGCACCTGCTGGAATGGCCTTGGGTCAGCCTGAGCTGTCTCAGGAGTTGTCCTTGGAAGGGAAGCTTCTGGGGGAGCTCTCTCAGCCCCACCCACCTCCCAGGGTGTCTGTTGTGGGGGAGGAAGATGAAGGAGATTATAGGCCTCTCTGAGACTCAGTGCTTGAAAGGACAGCTTCTCAGCCCCACCCACCTTACAGGGTGCCTGTTGTGGGGGAGGAAGGGAAAGGAGATTGTAGGCTGCTCTCAGTCCTTGAAAGGGCAGCTTCTGGGAGAATTCTTTCAGCCCCACCCGCCTCACAGGGTGCCTGTTGTGGGGGAGGAAGGGAAAGGAGATTGTGAGCCGCTCTGAGACTCAGTCCTTGAAAGGGCAGCTGCTGTGAGAGCCCTCTCAGCCCCACCTGCCTCACAGGGTGTCTGTTGTGGGGGAGGAAAGGAAAGGAGATTGTAGGTCGCTCTGAGATTCTTTCCTTGAAAGGGCAGCTCCTGGGAGAGCCCTCTCAGCCTCACCCGCCTCACAGGGTGTCTGTTGTGGGGGAGGAAGGGAAAGGAGATTGCACGCCACTCTGAGACTCTGTCCTTGAAAGGGCAGCTTCTGGGGGAGCTCTCTCAGCCCCACCCACCTCACAGGGTGTCTATTGTGGAGGGAGAAGACATGGGAGATGGTAAGATGCTCTCAGTCTCTGATTCAGAGAGAAGGGCGGGGTATAAATCTGCAGTCTTCATCTTCTTCAGTGCCTGGCTTGTAGCCTGTGTAGTGTAGTGGTTAAGTGTGCAGACTCTTATCTGGGAGAACCGGGTTTGATTCCCGACTCCTCCACTTGCAGCTGCTGGAATGGCCTTGGGTCAGCCAGAGCTCTGGCAGAGGTTTTCCTTGAAAGGAAAGCTTCTGGGAGAGCCCTCTCAGCCTCACCCACCTCACAGGGTGTCTGTTTTGGGGAAGGAAGCTTAAAGGAGGTTGTGACTGCTTTGAGACCCTGAATTCCGAGTATAGGGCGGGATATAAATCCAGTATCTTCATCTTCAAGATCTTTGGGGTCCCGCAGTCTAGAGCAACCCTTTGAGTCCCCCATGCTGTCTGTCTGTCTCTCTCTCCTGCCTGCAGGTTCATGGAGTCGGAGCTGGACCTGAACGACATCATCCAGGAGATGCATGTGGTCGCCACAATGCCAGACCTGTACCACCTGCTGGTTGAGCTGAACGCCATCCACTCCCTCCTGGGGCTGCTCGGGCACGACAACACGGATATCCTTTCTGTGGCAGAAAGACTGGCATGTCTTTAGCCAGTTTGTCAGTTTTAGACAGTTTGTCTTTAGCCAGTTTGGTGTAGTGGTTAAGTGTGTGGACTCTTATCTGGGAGAACCGGGTTTGGTTCCCCACTCCTCCACTTGCACCTGCTGGAATGGCCTTGAGTCAGCCCGAGCTCTCGCAAAGTTGTCCTTGAAAGGGCAGCTGCTATGAGAGCCCTCTCAGCCCCACCCACCTCACAGGGTGTCTGTTGTGGGGGAGGAAGGTAAAGGAGATTGTGAGCCGCTTTGAGACTCTTGAGTGGAGGGCGGAATATAAATCCAACGTCGTCGTCTTCTCCATAATTCTCTGATGAGGAGCAGTGTGCTATTTAGAAATGGCTCCCCCTTGGATCTGGGGCCTTTTCTGTGTGTGTAATTGAGCACGTTTGATTTGGATTCTTGAAGCATGGCACCAAGCAGAGGGGATAAGACCGAGCGCGGCTCTGGTTTTCGCCACCCCTTTCAGAGCTGTGAGTGTCCTAATGGCATTTCATGCTCTCCGCTGCATTGGGTGTCCTGACGGCATTTCAGAGGGAGTACGGGGGGGTGGGGATGGGAAGGGGAACAAAAAAGGGCTCAGGAGGAAATCTGGATTTGGGACTCGGCTGGGACATCTTCCATAAAACATTGTGTGCGTTACATAGCAGTTGAAATTGTCCTTTTCAGCAGCCAGTAAGCTTTATTTAGCCTTTTGTCTGAGCTTGACCTGTGACGAAGAAGAAGAAGACTGCAGATTCATACCCCGCCCTTCTCTCTGAATCAGAGATGCCGAGCAGCTTATAATCTCCTTTTCCTTCCTCCCCCACAACAGACACCCTGTGAGGTGGGTGGGACTGAGAGGGCTCTCACAGCAGCTGCCCCTTCAAGGATAACTCCTGTGATAGCTATGGCTGACCCAAGGCCAATCCAGCAGCTGCAAGTGGAGGAGTGGGGAATCCAACCCGGTTCTCCCAGATAAGAGAGCTCTGGCTGACCCAAGGCCATTCCAGCAGGTGCAAGTGGAGGAGTGGGGAATCCAACCCGGTTCTCCCAGATAAGAGAGCTCTGGCTGACCCAAGGCCAATCCAGCAGCTGCAAGTGGAGGAGTGGGGAATCAAACCCGGTTCTCCCAGATAAGAGAGCTATGGCTGACCCAAGGCCATTCCAGCAGCTGCAAGTGGAGGAGTGGGGAATCAAACCCGGTTCTCCCAGATAAGAGAGCTATGGCTGACCCAAGGCCATTCCAGCAGCTGCAAGTGGAGGAGTGGGGAATCAAACCTGGTTCTCCCAGTTAAGAGTCCGTGCACTTAACCACTACACCAAACTGGCTCTCTTTAAGAAGAAGAGTTTGGATTTATATCCTGCCCTCCGCTCTGAATGTCAGGGAAGCTCACAGTCTCCTTTATCTTCCTCCTCCACAACAGACACCCTGGGAGGTGAGTGGGGCTGAGAGAGCTCGCACAGAAGCTGCCCTTTCAAGGACAACTCCTACGAGAGCTATGGCTGAGAGCTAAGGCCATTCCAGCAGGTGCAAGGGGAGGAAGGGGGGGAATCAAACCTGGTTCTCCCAGATAAGAGTCTGCGCACTTCATCACTACACCAAACTGTGGTCAGCCTTTTCTGTTGAAGGTCTTTTTGTTGTCAGGGATGGGTGGAGGGGGGGTGGGAGAATCCCCTGCGGCTTCTAGCTGAGCAGTCTGCAGGCCTGATGCTCTCCGACTTCCCAGGTCTGGGCTGATAGTCTTCGGTTTCTGCTGCCAGGGGCCACAGATGGCCCAAGTACTATCTCTGGTGCAAAAAAAGCAAATGCAGATCTGTTGTTTCCATGGAGCAGCATCAGCTTTTGGGGGTTTTCCTGGGAAGGGACTTTTCTCCCTTTCTCACAATACGAGAACTCGTGGGCACTCCATGAAATTGCTGAGCAGTCGCGTTAGAACGGAGAAAAGGAAGTCCTTCTTCACCCAAAGGGTGATTAACGCAAGGAATTCACCAGAGGAGGTGGTGGCGGCTGCAAGCACAGAGAGCTTCAAGAGGGGACTGGATAAACATATGGAGCAGAGGTCCATCAGGGGCTTTTAGCCACAGCCTGTTGTTGGAACTGTCTGTCTGGGGCAGTGATGCTCTGTATTCATGGTGCTTGGAAGGAGCAACAGTGGGAGGGCTTCTAGTGTCCTGGCCCCACTGATGGACCTCCTGATAGCGCCTGGGTTTTTGGCCACAGTGTGACACAGTGCTGGACTGGATGGGCCATTGGCCTGATCCAACATTGCTTCTCTTACTATACCACACTGCTTTTGAACTTTAGATTAAAACAGCTACAGTTGGCAAGAAAAAAGCCATCCTCTTCACACGTACACACCCTTAGCTACTATGCCAAAAGCTACTATGGTTTCTCTGATGTTCTGATATGGAGCAGAGGTCCATGAGAGGCTATTAGCCACAGCATAATGATGGAACTCTGTGTCTGGGGCAGGGATGTTCTGTATTCTTGGTGCTTGGGGGGCAACAGTGGAAAGAGTTCTGGCCTTGCTGCTGGACCTTCAGATGGCACCTGGGTTTTGGTCAGTGTTGGACTGGATGGGCCATTGGCCTGATCCAACATGGCTTCTCTTATGTTCTTATGTCTGGGGCAGTAATGCTCTGTATTTTTGGTGTTTGGGGGGCGGGGGCAACAGTGGGAGGGCGTCTAGTGTCCTGATCCCACTGATGGACCTTCTGATGGCACCTGGGTTTTTTGGCCACTGTGTGACGCAGAGTGTTGGACTGGATGGGCCATTGGCCAGATCCAACATGGCTTCTCTTATGTTCTTATGTTACAAAGACTGTTGGACTGGAGGGGCCATTGGCCTGATCCAACAGGGCTTCTCTTATGTTCTTATGTGACACAGAGTGTTGGACTGGATGGGCCATTGGCCTGATCCAACATGGCTTCTCTTATGTGACAAAGACTGTTGGACTGGAGGGGCCATTGGCCTGATCCCACAGGGCTTCTCTGATGTTCTTATGTGACACAGAGTGTTGGACTGGATGGGCCATTGGCCTGATCCAACATGGCTTCTCTTATGTTCTTATGTGACAAAGACTGTTGGACTGGATGGGCCATTGGCCTGATCCAACATGGCTTCTCTTATGTTCTTATATGTTCTTAAGGGGAAGTGTTGCCTGTGGGGCCCTTTTCAGGGAGGGAGATGAAGTTTATGCTGCTTTTCCAGCCGCAAGGAGCTGACACCTCTGAGAGGGGCAGCTGCGGTGAAGGCCTTGCCAGAATTTCAGTTGCTGACCCTTCTTTGGACTGACATAAATCTATTTGGGGGGCAGCAATCTGGCTTGGGATCTGTAGTGTCTGTCCCGCCCAGCTCCCCTTCACCTCCCAAGGGGCAAAGCTATGTTTGCAGATGCAAAGTGACAGTGTCTCTGATGGAGGAGAGGAGAGGAGGCGGCTGAGAGGTGATATGATCACCATCTTCAAGTCCTTGAAGGGCTGTCCTATAGAGGATGGTGTGGAATTGTTTTCTGTGACCCCATAAGGTAGGACCAGAACCAGTGGGTTGAAATTTAATCAAAAGAGTTTCCGGCGCAAGATTAGGAAGAACTTCCTGACCGTTAGAGCGGTTCCTCAGTGGAACAGGCTTCCTCCTTGGGAGGTGGTGGGCTCTCCTTCTTTGGAGGGTCTTAAACAGAGGCTAGATTTTGATAAACTTTTGATAAAGTTCCTCATCAAAGGCTCCTTAGAAAGCTTGAGAGTCATGGAGTAAAAGGACAGGTCCTCTTGTGGATCAAAAACTGGCTGAGTAATAGGAAGCAGAGAGTGAGTATAAATGGGCAGTCTTCGCAGTGGAGGACGGTAAGCAGTGGGGTGCCGCAGGGCTCGGTACTGGGTCCCATGCTCTTTAACTTGTTCATAAATGATTTAGAGTTGGGAGTGAGCAGTGAAGTGGCCAAGTTTGCGGATGACACTAAATTGTTCAGGGTGGTGAGAACCAGAGAGGATTGTGAGGAACTCCAAAGGAATCTGTTGTGGCTGGGTGAGTGGGCGTCAACGTGGCAGATGCGGTTCAATGTGGCCAAGTGCAAAGTAATGCACATTGGGGCCACGAATCCCAGCTACAAATACAAGTTGATGGGGTGTGAACTGGCAGAGACTGACCAAGAGAGAGATCTTGGGGTCGTGGTAGATAACTCACTGAAAATGTCAAGACAGTGTGCGTTTGCAATAAAAAAGGCCAACGCCATGCTGGGAATTATTAGGAAGGGAATTGAAAACAAATCAGCCAGTATCTTAATGCCCCTGTATAAATCGATGGTGCGGTCTCATTTGGAGTACTGTGTGCAGTTCTGGTCGCCACAAAAGGATATTATAGCATTGGAGAAAGTCCAGAGAAGGGCAACTAGAATGATTAAAGGGCTGGAGCACTTTCCCTATGAAGAAAGGTTGAAACGCTTGGGGCTCTTTAGCTTGGAGAAACGTCGACTGCGGGGTGACATGATAGAGGTTTACAAGATAATGCATGGGATGGAGAAAGTAGAGAAAGAAGTACTTTTCTCCCTTTCTCATAATACAAGAACTCGTGGGCATTCGATGAAATTGCTGAGCAGACAGGTTAAAACGGATAAAAGGAAGTACTTCTTCACCCAAAGGGTGATTAACATGTGGAATTCACTGCCACAGGAGGTGGTGGCGGCCACAACTATAGCCACCTTCAAGAAGGGTTTAGATAAAAATATGGAGCACAGGTCCATCAGTGGCTATTAGCCACAGTGTATGTGTGTATATAAAATTTTTTGCCACTGTGTGACACAGAGTGTTGGACTTGATGGGCCGTTGGCCTGATCCAACATGGCTTCTCTTATGTTCTTAGATGGCCATCTGACAGCAATGAAGATCCTGTGAATTTAGGGGGGAGGTGTTTGTGAGTTTCCTGCATTGTGCAGGGGTTGGACTAGATGACCCTGGAGGTCCCTTCCAACTCTATGGTCCTAAGGGTTGGAAATGAAAGCCTGCCTCGAGAGGTGTTCACTTAACAAGACTGCATTAAAGCACCTTATCAGGGATCTGTAGTGGCTTTATGCAAAACCAGGAAGAGGCACTTGAAAGGCTGCTCCCCATAATAATGTAAGAGAAGCCATGTTGGATCAGGCCAGTGGCCCCTCCAGTCCAACATTCTATGTCACACAGTGGCCAAGAAACCAGGCACCATCAGGAGGTCCACCAGTGGGGCCAGGACACTAGAAGCCCTGCCACTGTGCCCCCCCCCCCCCAAGCACCAAGAATACAGAACATCACTTGCCCCAGACAGAGAGTTCCATCTATAAGAACATGAGAAGCCATGTTGGATCAGGCCAATGGCCCATCCAGTCCAACACTGTGTGTCACGCAGTGGCCAAAAAACCCAGGTGCCATCAGAAGGTCCACCAGTGGGGCCAGGACACTAGAAGCCCTCCCACTGTTGCCCCTCCCCCCCGCAAGCACCAAGAATACAGAGCATCACTGCCCCAGACAGAGAGTTCCACCTATAAGAACATGAGAAGCCATGTTGGATCAGGCCAATGGCCCATCCAGTCCAACACTGTGTGTCATGCAGTGGCCAAAAAACCCAGGCACCATCAGGAGGTCCAGCAGTGGGGCCAGGACACTAGAAGCCCTCCCACTGTTGCCCTCCCACGTACCGAAAATACAGAGCATCGCTGCCCTAGACAGAGAGTTCCGACAATACGCTGTGACTAACAGCCACTGATGGACCGCTGCTCTAAAAAAAAGAACAGAGTAGGGAATCTGCCTCTCACCTCTTTGTATGGGGCTTGAAAGTGCTGCTGGGGGGGGGAAGGGGGGGGAACAGAATCCTGTGCAGAGGACTTTGTTTCGAAACCAGGCAGTTCCGCTGACCTAGCGCTAGTAAAAGAGAATGTCTTGGTGGTGACTTTAATTAGCCAAGGCCAAGATCTTTGGGCAAGGGAGTCTTTCCCTTCTCCAGAGTTCTTTGGCGTGGCTGGCAGGTAGCAGCTGTGCCAGTCAGAAGACCGGGGAGGAATGTCGCTCCCAGACAGCTGTTAAGTGACCTTGGCATTTTGCGCCCTGGTAATGGCCATCTGGAGGGTTTTGAGCCGACGGAAAAGCTGGCGTCGAGCGTGTGGAAGCATTGCAGCCCAGCCGAAGCCTCCGGGCACCGTTGACAGAGGCGTCCTGCTTCCCCGCTCTGCTCCCTTTTCCCTCCCTTTGCCAAGATGAATTACGAGCCCCGGAAAGGCGGGGCAGGGGGCTCCTGTTGGGTTCCAACCGTGCACAAAGGATGTGCTTTAATTTAACTTAATTAAAACATTTATTAGCCACCTTACGGAGCTTCAGGCAGCTTACAAACAGAAGGTAAGACACGTACGATGGAATATGTTAGGCGCATCAAAATGGACTTTAAGATCACTGCTCTGGATTGCTTTAATCCAATGCGGTCCTTGAGGGCGTGGAATTGTTTTCTGTGGCCCCGGAAGGCAGGACCAGAACCAAGGGGTTGAAATTAAGTCAAAAGAGTTTCCGGCTCAACATTAGGAAGGACTTCCTGGCCGTTAGAGCGGTTCCTCAGTGGAACAGGCTTCCTCCTTGCGAGGTGGTGGGCTCTCCTTCCTTGGAGGTTTGTAAACAGAGGCTAGATGGCCACCTGACAGCGATGGCCATCTAGCCCCACCCACCTCACAGGGTGTCTGTTGTGTGGGGAGAAGATATAGGAGATTGTAGGCCGCTCTGAGACTCTGCCCTTGAAAGGGCAGCTGCTGTGAGAGTCCTCTCAGCCCCACTCACCTCACAGGGTGTCTTTTGTGGGGGAGGAAGAGAAAGGAGATTGTAGGCTGCTCTGAGACTCTGTCCTTGAAAGGGCAGCTTCTGGGAGAGTTCACTCAGCCCCATCCGCCTCACAGGGTGTGTTTTGTGGGGGAGGAAGAGAAAGGAGATTGTAGGCTGCTCTGAGACTCTGTCCTTGAAAGGGCAGCTTCTGGGACAGCCCTCTCAGCCCCATGCGCCTCACAGGGTGTCTCTTGTGGGGGAGGAAGGGAAAGGAGATTGTGGGCCGCTCTGAGACTCTGTCCTTGAAAGGGCAGCTTCTGGGAGAGCTCTCTCAGCCCCACCCACCTCACAGGATATCTGTTGTGGAGGAGGAAGGTAAAGAAGATTGTGAGCTGCTCTGAAACTCTGAGATTCGGAATGAAGGGTGGGGTATAAATCCGTCATCATCTTAATGTGATGTTGGGCAATGTTGTAGAGGACTTTGTAGATTGGGGCACTGATTGTGAAACTCTAGGGTTGGCTTGTCTTGGTCATGATGCTCTTGGAAGGAAGAGGTATCTTCATCTCCCTCATTTTAAGACTGGTGCCAGTCTACAGATTTAGTGATCTGTATGAGGACAGAAGAAAAAGAGATTGGATTCATATCCCGCCCACTGCTATCCAAAGGAGCCTCAGAGGGGCTTATAATCTCCTTTCCTTTCCCCTCCCCACAAAGGACACCCTGTGAGGCAGGTGGGCTGAGAGAGCTCTGACAGAAACTGTTCTTGAGAGGAACCGCTTCATGAGAACTTGTAACTGACACATCAGGTGCATCTGGAGGAGGCTACAAAAAAAGCCCGGGATGTGTCAAGTGTCATTTTCGGCCACATGGCCCTCCCCAACTAAAATTTTATCTCCTTCTTCACCTCCTTCTCCTCCTCCTTCTCCTCCTTCTCCACCTTCTTCTCCTCCTCCTTCTTCTCCTTCATCTTCTCCTTCTCCTCCTCTATATTCTCCTCCTCCTCTTTCTCCTCCTCTTTCTCCTCCTCTTTCTCTTTCTCCTCCTCCTCCTTCATCTCCTCCTCCTCCTTCCCCTCCTCCTTCTCCTTCTTCTTCTCCTCCTCCTACTTTTGCTCCTTCTTCTCCTTCTCCTTCATCTCCTCCTCCTCCTTCTCTTTCTCCTCCTCCTTCTTCTCCTTCTTCTCCTCCTTCAGCTTTTCCTTCTCCTCCTTCTCCTCCTCCTCCAGCTTCTCCTCCTCCTCCTTCTTCTCCTCCTTCTCCTTCTTCTTCTTCTCCTCCTTCTTCTCCTTCCTTCTTCTCCTCCTGCTCCTGCTCCTTCTTCTTCTCCTTCTCCTCCTTCTTCTCCTCCTCCTCCTTCTTCTTCTCCTCCTCCTTCTCCCCTCCTCCTCCTCCTTCTCCTTTTTCTCCTCCTCCTCCTTCTCCTCCTCCTTCTCCTTCTCCCCTCCTCCTCCTCCTTCTCCTCCTCCTCCTTCTTCTCCTCCTCCTTCTCCTCCTCCTTCTTCTCCTTCATCTTCTCCTTCTCCTCCTCTATATTCTCCTCCTCCTCTTTCTCCTCCTCTTTCTCCTCCTCCTTCATCTCCTCCTTCTTCCCCTCCTCCTCCTCCTTCTCTTTCTCCTTCTTCTCCTCCTTCAGCTTCTCCTTCTCCTCCTCCTCCAGCTTCTCCTTCTTCTTCTTCTCCTCCTTCTTCTTCTTCTCCTCCTTCCTTCTTCTCCTCCTGCTCCTTCTTCTTCTCCTCTTCCTCCTTCTTCTTCTCCTTCTCCTCCTTCTCCTCCTTCTCCTTCTCCTCCTTCTTCTCCTTCTCCTCCTTCTTCTTCTCCTCCTCCTTCTTCTCCCCTCCTCCTCATCCTCCTTCTCCTCCTTCTCCTCGTCCTTCTCCCCTCCTCCTCCTCCTTCTCCTCCTCCTCCTTCTCCTCCTCCTCCTCCTTCTCCTCCTCCTCCTTCTTCTCCTCCTCCTCCTCCTTCTCCTCCTCCTCCTCTTCCTCCTTCCATGGGGAAGAGGTAGGTAGGTGATTCTGAACAGGTGACAGGGCTCATACGGCGAAAGGCAGTCTCTCGAGGAGGAACCAGATAACGTTTCTCTGTGGCCCCTGGAAGAAAGAAAGTGAAAATTAACTTTAGATAAACATTTATGAAGGAGGCGACTTCAGCGACCTTTGCAGAAAGTGGGATTTTTCTTTCCACCTCCTGCAGAAGAGAAGCGAAAATGGCAGTGAGGGAAAACTGAGCGTTGTGGTGTTGAAATAAGAGTACAGATGGGCTTCCAGAGGAGGGGCTGGGATGGAAAGGAAAAGAAAGAAAGGAGCAGCCACTTCGGACTTGGGGAGGGGGGCTTTGCCTGCTGACTCAGTTTAGCGAGCGTCTTCGGGAGACGGTTATGTAGGACATCTTGAAATCTAGGCTAGCTTTCCTGCCATGCACGGAACAGGTCACCATTGATCAGCGTGTCTCAGAGAATACTCAGGTAGGCCTAATGAGGGAGAATGTAGCTGGCTGGGGGACGCCGCAGCAGCGGAAGGAGAGGCCCCCGGCTAATGAGGGGAAGGGGGCTCTCCAGTGGGGCGCTGACAGAACGTGCCGCTTCTGGTCTTTGTGGCATGCCGGGCCTTCATTCGGAGACTTGTCCGCCGTCCAGTTAGCAGTGACAGTGTGGCAAACGCAGGCGGGTTTCTTTGTATGTGCCGTTTGCAGTCGTTTCCAAGCGAGATGGAGAAATAGCTGGAAACCGGAGAGAATTTTCTGCTGTCGACTGCAGAATTTATTTATTTATTGTATCTGTTGTATTTAATTAGTAGGCTTATATCCCGCCCTTTCCCGTAAACAGGCTCAAGGCAGATCACAACATGTAATAGCAGCAATAAAAACCTACAGATCAAAGTTAAAACACCACCTTAAAATTAAACAGTAAAAACAAGCAATAAAATGCACCGCCTGCGGAAAGGACACAGCATATCAAGTAACCAGTTATAGAAAGGAAAGGTCCCCTGTGCAAGCACCAGTCGTTTCCGACTCCGGGGTGACGTTGCTTTCACAACGTTTTCACGGCAGACTTTTTTACGGGGTGGTTTGCCATTGCCTTCCCCAGTCCTCTACACTTTCCCCCCAATAAGCTGGGGATTCCTTTGACCGACCTTGGAAGGAGGGAAGGCTGAGCCAACCTGGAGCCGGCTACCTGAACCAGCTTCCGCTGGGATCGAACTCAGGTCGTGAGCAGAGGGCTCCGACTGCAGTACTGCAGCTTTACCACTCTGCGCCACGGGGCTCTTTATGATAAGTTGCAACACATTAAAAACTGGAATGCAGGATAATTTTTTTTCCTAATGGATCATGTGCTGCAGGCAAAAGCCCTTTCAGCACCCAGTTCTTGGCTTTGGGCCTCAGGAGGCATCAGGAAAAAGGAAAGGTCCCCTGTGCAAGCACCAGTCGTTTCCGGGGACTCATTTGACCGACCTCGGAAGGATGGAAGGCTGAGTCAACCTTGGGCCGGCTACCTGAATCCAGCTTCTGCCAGAATCGAACTCAGATTGTGAGCAGAGAGTTCAGACCACAGTGCTGCAGTACCGCTGCTTTACCACTCTGCTCCACGGGGCCACTTAATAGTTATAGGCCCACGTTAAATGATGGTAATAGCAATAATGTGGTAATAGCAGTAAGTAATAGAATAGGGTTTAGAAGATGGTAGAAGCAATAAGAAACGGCTTTGAAAATCAGACCCCCTTCCCGTCTGTGAAGCTGCAGCCGTGACCCATGTTTCTCTTCTGCACAGTTCTCCCTTGGGCACGTTCCTTGTACTGAATCGGACCCCCACGGTCCGTCAAAGTCATTTTTGTTTGGTCGCACTGACATCGGCTCTCCAGGGTCTCAGGCTTCAGACGCCTTTCCCGTCACCTCTGCCTGGTTCTGTTCACTGGAGATGCAGCCGGGGATGGAACCTGGGACTTTCTGCTTGCCGAGCGGATGCTCTGCCCCAGAGCCACAGCCCTTCCTTGGCACCTGGGAGTTTGGCTTGCTTATGGGTCGCTCCCACGCCGTGTCCCTGACGCTCTTGGAGGGGGCAGACGTAGGTCAGTGGGGTCTTAGAGCATCAGGAGTCGTGGAATTGTGTTGGCATGTAGCAGGAGGTAAAAGAAATGCCGATGCAAAGGCAGCACACGGAGCCTCCTGGGGATATATTGGACTGCAGGTGTGACCTTAGGAAAGTTATTGTTTTTTGGGGGGGGGGGGTCACTAGGACTGTGGTTTAGAGCAGTGGTCCCCAACCTTTTTGCCCCCAGGGCCGGCCCGCCGAGCGTGGCCCCAGGACTGGCAGGGTGGGGGCAACCAATTCGGCCCCCCCACGGTGCCTCCCCCTCCCCCTTTTTCCTCCTGCCTCCTTCGCCCCCGTACAGTCTTGCTGCCTCCTCCTCCTTGGAGAGCCACTTTGGTGCAGTGGTTAAGTGCACAGACTCTTATCTGAGAGAACCGGGTTTGATTCCCCACTGCTCCACTTGCACCTGCTAGCATGGCCTTGGGTCAGCCAGAGCTCTGGCAGAGGTTGTCCTTGAAAGGGCAGCTGCTGTGAGAGCCCTCTCCAGCCCCACCCACCTCACAGGGGAGGAAGGGAAAGGAGATTGTGAGCCGCTCTGAGACTCTTTGGAGTGGAGGGCGGGATATAAATCCAATATCTTCATCTACCTCACAGGGTGTCTGTTGTGGGGGAGGGAGGTAAAGGAGATTGTGAGCCGCTCTGAGACTCTTCAGAGTGAAGGGCGGGATATAAATCCAATATCTTCATCTACCTCACAGGGTGTCTGTTGTGGGGGAGGAAGGGAAAGGAGATTGTGAGCCGCTCTGAGACTCTGCGGAGTGGAGGGCGGGAAATAAATCCAATATCTTCATCTACCTCACAGCGTGTCTGTTGTGGGGGAGGAAGGGAAAGGAGATTGTGAGCCGCTGTGAGACTCTTCAGAGTGGAGGGCGGAATATAAATCCAATATTCTCTTCTTCTTCCCCTCCCCCCGTTTTCACCATTTTAAGGCTGGGGAAGGAGGCAGGGACAGCGTCCCTTGCTGCGGCAGTTAGCAGTTTTCCCGGCTGATCAGCTGATTGACAGGCAGGGGTCAGCCTGGGAGGTGCTTCACCACCCCTTCCCGGCCTTAAAATGGTGAAAACGGGGGGAGGCGGAGGCGCTACGGAGGTAGGGGCGAGGCTGCGTGAGAAGGGCAAGGTTGTGTGGCCTGGATTGGGGACCCCTGGTTTAGAGAGTGGGAATTGAGACTGCATGAATTCCAGAACTGGGACAGGGATAGGGTCATTCAAGTGGGACCCCAAGGGTGGAAGGGATGCTTTGCTGATAATCCAGAGCCACACCTCTCACGGTATTGCGAGTGTGCAGAGAGAACTTGCCTATTCTCTCTCCCCAAGTAGAAGAAGAAGAAATTGGATTTATATTTCGCCCTATACTCCGAATCTCAGAGTCTCAGAGTGGTCACAATCTCCTTTACCTTCTCCACCCCCCCACACACACAACAGACACACGGTGGGGTGGGTGGGGCTGAGAGAGCTCTCCCAGAAGCTGCCCTTTCAAGGAAAACTCCAGCGAGAACTATAACTGACCCAAGGCTATTCCAGCAGCTGCAAGTGGAGGAGTGGGGAATCAAACCCGGATCTCCCAGATTAGAGTTTACACATTTAACCATTACACCAAACTGCCTCTCTCAAATACCAGCACTCAAAGGCATCCTGTGAATTTGATGTTAGAGAATGTAGTCATAACTAAAGGGAACCTCCACATCCAGAGGTAATCAATCTTGAATCCTAGTTCCAGGAGGCAACATCACGAGAAGGCCTTAGCCTTTATGTCCTGTTTTTAGACCTACACCTCCAAAAGAACTGACTGGCCACTCTGTGAGACAGCATGGTGGTCTAGGCGGACCCTCACTGGTCTGATCCAGCAGGGCTCTTTTGATGTTCTTATGAAGGCCTCGGCCTCTCTGCCCTGTTGTTGGTCCTCCAGAGGAACTGGCTGGCCACTGTGGGAGACAGGAGGCTGGACGAGATGGACCCTCACTGGTCTGACCCAGCAGGGCTCTTCTGATGTTCTTACGAAGGCCTCAGCCTCTCTGCCCTGTTGTTGGCCCTCCAGAGGAACTGGTTGGCCACTTTGTGAGACAGGAGGCTGGACTAGATGGACCCTCACTGGTCTGACCCAGCAGGGCTCTTCTGATGTTCTTATGAAGACCTCAGGCTCCCTGCCCTGTTGTTGGCCCTCCAGAGAACTGGCTGGCCACTGTGTGAGACAGGAAGCTGGACGAGATGGTCCATTGGTCTGATCCGGCAGGATATTGTTATGCTCTTATGTCCTCCTTAATGCCTCTACATGTGTCTATAGCCGTGGTGGATCTCCTGCAGGAGCTGACGGACATCGACACCCTCCATGAGAGCGAGGAAGGAGCTGAAGTCCTCATCGATGCCCTGGTGAGTAGACTGTGCGGCCGCTCCTCTGCCCGGGCACCATTGTCTTCTTGCTGAGGGCTTCTCCTTGGCCTTTGGGATTCCCAAGAGCCCCCCTGCTCATTCTTTTGAGGACGCCAGTTTCGGATTATCCCTGTGGTCCCCTGTGAAGACAACACCTTTTTCCAAGGGCAGCCCTTTGCCCCTTGGAGGGAGATCTCAGCACTGGGCTTGCCGCTGTTCAGTCTTCCCCCGGGAAGCCAGAGTGGTGTGCCAAAGGAAGATGGGAAGCATTTTCTTTTAGAGGGAGGGTGGATGAGGAAGAGGGAGCCCTGGGATGCTGTCTCTCTTTCCCCCGAGCCTACTCCCTCCCTCATGTCTTGTAGAGCTTGGGGAGTTACCAGAAGCTGGAATAAGGTAGCCATTTTGTTTATTCATGTATGTGTTGATTTATGTCCTATTTTGCAAGCCACACCCTGTGAGGGAGTGTAGTCTGCGAATGTGTGCCTTGCCCAAGCTTCTGGGGCAGAGTGGGAATTCGAACCTGGGTCTCCCAGATGCTAGTTCAGGGCTAGCCAAATTTGCTTAACGTAAGATGTTTGAGAGCCACAGGACATGGACATCAGAAGTTTGAGGGCAGGCAGGAAGGAAGGAAGGAATCTTAGAATCATAGCGTTGGAAGGGACCTCCAGGGTCATCTAGTCCAACCCCCTGCACAATGCAGGAAACTCACAAACACCACCCCCTAAATGCACAGGATCTTCACTGCTGTCAGATGGCCATGCAGCCTCTGTTTAAAAACCTCCAAGGAAGGAGAGCCCACCACCTCCCGAGGAAGTCTGTTCCACTGGGGAACTGCTCTAACGGTCAGTAAGTTCATAGAATCCTAGAGTTGGAAGGGACCTCCAGGGTCATCTAGTCTAACCCCCTGCACAATGCAGGAAACTCCCAAACACTTCCCCCTAAATTCACAGGATCCTCATTGCTGTCAGATGGCCATCCAGCCTCTGTTTAAAAACCTCCAAGGAAGGAGAGCCCACCACCTCCCGAGGAAGTCTGTTCCACTGGGGAACTGCTCTAACGGTCAGTAAGTTCATAGAATCCTAGAGTTGGAAGGGACCTCCAGGGTCATCTAGTCCAACCCCCTGCACAATGCAGGAAACTTCCAAACACTTCCCCCTAAATTCACAGGATCCTCATTGCTGTCATCTAGCCTCTGTTTAAAAACCTCGAAGGAGAGCCCACCATCTCCCAAGGAAGCCTGTTCCATTGAGGAACTATTCTACTGAGGAAGGAAGGAAGGAAAGAAGGAAGGAAAGAAGGAAGGAAGGAAGGAAGGAAGGAAGGAAGGAAGGAAGGAAGGAAGGAAGGAAGGAAGGAAGGAAGGAAGGAAGGAAGGAAGGAAGGAAAGGTGGAAGGAAAGCAGCTTTAATTTGAAGCTGCTGGCTGACTTGGCTTGGAAAAGCGATTTAAAGAGACAGATGCTTTCTCCAAGTCGGCCCAAAGGGCAGTGGGGGCTTTGAGAGCCACACAATACGTGTGAAAGGGCCACGCGTGTCTCCCCAGCCACTGTTTGGCCACCCCTGTTCTAGTCTAATGTTTTCGCCACCGTGCCAGGCTGGCTCTCTTTTCTTCCCTCTCCCACCCTTCCTGACTGTTGGCTTCCTTTCTGTCTCATAGCAAGCGAAACGGCAGGGTGACCCCCCCCCCCCCAGGCGTCTTCTCCTCTGGTGCATCCCAGTTCCTCAGGAGGGTTTTACTGGCTCCTGGGCACGAAAAACATGGGGCAAGGGAAGGGTGCCCACTGACCCACTGGCAGCTGGCCAGACATTTCCTGTCCTCTTTGCAGACTGCTTCTTGGGAGAGCGGTTGCCTTTGTGGAGCACCAGGGGGGTGCTTTTTTTTGTGGGGGGGGGGAACTGTCAGTTTTGGGTTAAGATCAGGCTTATCTCTTATCTTCTCAACCCCCCCCCCTTTCTCGCTCTGTGGCTGAGATGTTCCCTCCCGGAGGTTAATTACAGTTGACCTGGATGAGTTGCTCTGGCTGCCCTCGGAGTTCTTTTAATTACCGGCTCCCCTTTACAAGGTTTGGCTTGAATGAGCGAAGGGGGTGGTGGTGGGGAGGACGTATCCTGAATCTCTTTTGCGGAGGAGCCACAAAGCTGGACAAAACGCTCCCTTTGTGTGCCTTTTTCTTCCAGGCTCTTGTTAATATCCTACATGGAGAGCTTTAAAAAAAAAAACCCTATTGTTATTATTGTCCACCTGGAACAAAATGGGTCATGTCGGGAGTTCTGAACGGCTCCTTTTTATTTTAGGGACATAATTACTCTGCAGCGGAGGTCCGAATAGCAGTTCGCTAAGATTCCCACCTTGCTGATGCTGTGGGGTCAGACGGGGTTTTGTAGCAGGAACTCCTTTGCATATTAGGCCATTACCCACCTTGATGTAGCCAATCCTCCAAGAGCTGGGGAGGGACGGTGGCTCAGTGGCAGAGCACCTGCTTGGTAAGCAGAAGGTCCCAGGTTCAATCCCCGGCATCTCCAAAAGGGGTCCAAGCAAATAGGTGTGAAAAACCTCATCTTGAGACCCTGGAGAGCTGCTGCCAGTCTGAGTAGACAAGACTGACTTTGATGGACCGAGGGTCTGATTGGGGAGGGACTGTGGCTCAGTGGTAGGGCACCTGCTTGCTAAGCAGAAGGTCCCAGGTTCAATCCCCGGCATCTCCAACGAAAAAGGGTCCAGGCAGGTAGGCATGGAAAACCTCATCTTGAGACCCTGGAGAGCCGCTGCCAGTCTGAGTAGACAAGACTGACTTTGATGGACCGAGGGTCTGATTCAGTAGAAGGCAGCTTCAGATGTTATGTTATGTTAGCTTGCAGGGCGCTCAGTGCGGGGCCTGCGGTAAGCTCCAGGAGGATTGGCTACATCAGGGTGTGTGACCTAATATTCAAATGAGTTCCTGCTACCAAAAAAAAAAAGCCCTGGGTTCAGATATCAGAGATGGTGGGGCTGCTTGCAGTTGGAGAGGCAGTGGTGTCTCGGGGGTCATCTAGTGTGATCTTCTGTGGCTGAGATCTAAAGGTGGGACACAGAGATCTTCTCCCAACCCTGAGACAGAGAATCATAGGATCCTAGAGTTGGAAGGGACCTCTAGGGTCATCTAGTCCAACCCCCTGCACAATGCAGGGAACTCACAACCCCCTCCCCCTAAATTCACAGGATCTTCATTGCTGTCAGACGGCCATCTAGCCTCTGTTTAAAAACCTCCAAGGAAGGAGAGCCCACCACCTCCCAAGGAGGAAGCCTGTTAGAATCATAGAAGAGTTGAAAGGGACCTCTAGGGTCATCTAGTCCAACCCCCTGCACAATGCAGGAAACTCACTGCAGGAGAAGGCAGCTTGTTTTTTTTTGGGGGGAGGGGTACATTTTGGAGTGACAGGTCAGGATATATTCAGGTTCCATCTACACCATGGAATCATAGAGCTAGAAGGGGTCCAGGGGGGTCATCTAGTCCAACCCCTCCGCCATGCACCATTTACTGAAGGGTAAGGATGGAAGGCCAGGTCACAGGATAGATTTATTTCACTGCCAAAAGAGATGGTGGCGGCTGCAAGCATAGACAGATTTCAGAGGGGATTGGATCAGCATATGGAGCAGTGGTCCATCAGTGGCTCTTAGCCACAACCTATTGGTGGAACTCTCTGTCTGGGCCAGTGATGCTCTGTATTCTTGATGTTTGGGAGGGGCACAGTAGGAGGGCTTCTAGTGTCCTGGCCCCAGTGATGGACCTCCTGATGGCACCTGGGTTTTTGGCCACTGTGTGACACAGTGTGTTCTTCTGATGTTCTTGTGAAGGCCTTGGCTTCTCTGCCCTGTTGTTGGCCCTCCAGAGGAACTGGTTGGCCCCTGTGTGTGACAGGAGGCTGGACTAGATGGACCCTCCCTGGTCTGACCCAGCAGGGCTCTTCTGATGTTCTTCTCAGGGGAAGGCCTTGGCCTCTCTGTCCTGTTGTTGGCCCTCCAGAGGAACTGGCTGGCCACTGTGTGAGACAGGATGCTGGACTAGATGGACCCTCCCTGGTCTGATCCAGCAGGGCTTTTCTGATGTTCTTCTCAGGGGAAGGCCTCGGCCTCTCTGCCCTGTTGTTCCTCCAGAGGAACTGGCTGGCCCCTGTGTGAGACAGGAGGCTGGACTAGATAGACCTTCTGTCCCTGGACATCCATGGGGAAGGAGTCCACTCGTCGGTCTTAATCTGGCTCAAAATGGTTTCCTCCAGCCTCAAATCCTTTCTTGTGGATTCTCTTCCAGCCTTTCCCCTGAGATTTGGTCATTGGGGGGAAGGAGAAAACGGGGTGGGTTCTGTCACAGTCGAACAGCCTCGGCCCGCTCACAGGCTTTTCCTCCAAGATGGGCTGAGACATCTCCGCTCTGAGTCCTGGGGGGGGGGGGCCTTGCTGCAAGGGAACTCTGGATGAGAAACGCTGGAAGATTGAACTCTGCTTGCTGTCGGGCTGCATTTAGCAAAGGATGCATCCTTGCGAGCAGTCTGGTTGCCTGGCTTCAAGCGAGGCTTCTGACACAAGTGTTGCGAACGCCCAGCAGGAGGGAAGCCATCTTATTTCTCATTCCCCACCCCACCCCCACCCCGTGTCTGCGATAAATTGCTGCAGGGGATGGGGAGGGGTCGTGGCTCAGCGGAAGAGCTTCTGCCTGGCGTGCAGAAAGCCTGTACTCCTGACACCCTGGGGAGCATCTGTCAGTCTGAGTAGGCAGTACTGCCCATGATGGACCGAGGGTCCGATTCAGTGGAAAGCAGGTTCCTGCGATTGTGACCGCTTCGGTGCCTGCTGTGGCCACTGCAGAGAGTTACTGTCGTCATATCCGCTGGCTCAGGGGGGTGTGCTTTTGGGAAAGTAGGCCATTGCTCACTGTTAGAGCACCTCCTTTCAGTGCGGAAGGTCCCAGGTTCAGTCCCCGGCATCGCCAATTAAACAGACTCCAATCGCAGGGCAGGACAAGTATCCTCACCAGCAGCACTTGCTCTGGGATCCAGAAGGTGGGAAGGACGGTGGCTCAGTGGTAGAGCATCTGCTGGGTAAGCGGAAGGTCCCAGGTTCAATCCCCGGCATCTCCAACGAAAAACGGTCCAGGCAAGTAGGCGTGAGAAACCTCAGCTTGAGACCCTGGAGAGCTGCTTCCAGTCTGAGTAGACAAGACTGACTTTGATGGACCGAGGGTCTGATTGGGGAGGGACAGTGGCTCAGTGGTAGAGCACCTGTTTGGTAAGCAGAAGGTCCCAGGTTCAGTCCCTGGCATCTCCAACTAAAAAGGGTCCAGGCAAGTAGGCGTGAAAAACCTCATCTTGAGACCCTGGAAAGCAGCTGCCAGTCTGAGGAGACAAGACTGACTTTGATGGACCAAGGGGGGCGGGGTCTGATTCAATAGAAGGCAGCTTCATGTGTTCATATGAACAATGGATCTCCCAAAACCTTTAGGGGAAGGATGGTGGATCAGTGGTAGAGCATCTGCTTGGTAAGCAGAAGGTCCCAGGTTCAATCCTCAGCATCGACAACTAAAAAGGGTCCAGGCAAGTAGGTGTGAAAAACCTCAGCTTGAGACGCTGGAGAGCCACTGCCAGTCTGAGTAGACAATATTGACTTTAGGGAGGGGCGGTGGCTCTGTGGTAGAGCAGCTGCTTGGTAAGCAGAAGGTCCCAGGTTCAGTCCCCGGCATCTCCAACAAAAAATGGTCTAGGCAAATAGGCGAGCAAAACCTCAGGTTGAGACCCTGGAGAGCCTACCAGTCTGAGGAGACAAGACTGACTTTGATGGACCGAGGGGGGTGGGTCTGATTCGAATAGAAGGCAGCTTCATATGTTCATATGAACAATGGATCTCCCAAAACCTTTAGGGGAGGGATGGTGGCTCAGTGGTAGAGCTTCTGCTTGGTAAACAGAAGGTCCCAGGTTCAATCCCCAGCATCTCCAACTGAAAAGGGTCCAGGCAAACAGGCGTGAAAAACCTCAGCTTGAGACCCTGGAGAGCAGGGGGGGATGGTGGCTCAGTGGTAGAGCATCTGCTGGGTAAGCAGAAGGTCCCAGGTTCAATCCCCAGCATCTCCAACTGAAAAGGGTTCAGGCAAGTAGGTGTGAAAAACCTCCGCTGGAGACCCTGGAGAGCCGCTGCCAGTCTGAGTAGACAAGGCTGACTTTGATGGACTTAAGGTCTGATTCAGTATAAGGCAGCTTCATATGTTCAAGGTGGGTTTCTTTCTGTGCCCGGGCCTCTCCCCTTGGCCCTAGTGCTCCCCCGGCCCACACGTAGTGCCAGCATGGAGCCTCATATGTGGTAGGGGACTCTCTGTCTGCCTGCGGCTTTTGTTCTTGGAAGCCCATCAGACGCTGCCCTGGAAAATCCCAATTAGCGAAATCCATCGGCAAACGCGCTGAGTTGCTGAATTCCCTGCCGGGAGTGAGGGCTGTCTATGTCCAAAGCACCCTTAAAAAAAATAAGAGAGAGTGAGTTTTAATCAGATAAAATCGCCTTCAGCCTCACTAACTGCGTTGGGCCGTGCAATAAAAGCCGGCGTGATCGTCTGGTGTGGGTCCCCCCCTCCCTGTTCCAGAAGCCTCCCTTTCTTTCCCGAAGGCTTTCATTACGTGTAATTGCTCGTCCCTCGGATTGCGCTCCAGCCGTTTCTCAGACAGCTCCGGCAGGGAGGCTGAGTGGGAGAGCGAGGGGGAAATTCCGCTGAAATGGCAACCCGCCATTGAGGCTCAGCAAGCGGCTTTCAGAACTTGACAGACCGCCGATGCCCACTTGGGCTCTCCTGCGCGGTGCTTTGGAATTCGGGGAGGTTACGAGTCAATCAAGGCTCGATTTGGGGGATCGCAGGCCTGTGACGGGGCCCGTATCCGGCTGGTGTTTTTCTGTTGTTCCTGACACGGAAAAAACTGTCCAATTAATTAAGGGGAGGGGAGAAGGCAGCGGTGGGGTTTGCTGGGGGAAAGCTTTGCGAGCAAGATTTCTATCCCTGATCAAAACACTTCCCTCCGATCGATCCCGTTAGGCGGCCGTGTTGGTCTGAAGCAATAGAACAAAGCGGTAGACAAGTCCACCTTTAAGACCAACTAAGTTTTATTCGGAATGTAAGCTTTCGTACGCTCTTAAGCAGACGTCATCAGGCATATGGGAAAGGACGCAGCAATTCTTCGTTTAAGTGTGCAGTGTGGAAGCATGGGGATATTTTTTAGCAGATTAAAAGAAATCGCAAACAGTGTAGGACAAAACAGGGCTGAAAAAACACTGAGCAGCAAAGTTGTGGTGAGGCATAGGAGGAGAGACAGCCCTGCAGCTGTGAGGGCCCAAGGCCATGAAGGCTTTGGCAGTAATGTGAATTGAGCCCAGTAACTAATGGGCTGCTAGCAGAGTGATTGCAGAATAGATGTAATAGGTATACATCCCCTAGCTCCTCATCATAACTGAGCTGCGGCATTCTGCACTAAGTGGAATTTCCAAGCTCATTTTGAGGGGAGACTTATATAGAGTGCATTGCAGTACTCTAGTCTCAGGGGAGGGACGGTGGCTAAGTGAGCATCTGCTTGGGAAGCAGAAGGTCCCAGGTTCAATCCCTGGCATCTCCAAAAAAGGGTCCAGGCAAATGGGTGTGAAAAACCTCAGCTGGAGACCCTGGAGAGCAGGGGAGGGACGGTGGCTCAGTGGTAGAGCATCTGCTTGGGAAGCAGAAGGTCCCAGGTTCAATCCCTGGCATCTCCAACTAAAAAGGGTCCAGGCAAGTAGGCGTGAAAAACCTCAGCTGGAGACCCTGGAGAGCAGGGGAGGGACGGTGGCTCAGTGGTAGAGCATCTGCTTGGGAAGCAGAAGGTCCCAGGTTCAATCCCCGGCATCTCCACCTAAAAAGGGTCCAGGCAAATAGGTGTGAAAAACCTCAGCTGGAGACCCTGGAGAGCAGGGGAGGGACGGTGGCTCAGTGGTAGAGCATCTGCTTGGGAAGCAGAAGGTCCCAGGTTCAATCCCCGGCATCTCCACCTAAAAAGGGTCCAGGCAAATAGGTGTGAAAAACCTCAGCTGGAGACCCTGGAGAGCAGGGGAGGGACGGTGGCTCAGTGGTAGAGCATCTGCTTGGGAAGCAGAAGGTCCCAGGTTCAATCCCTGGCATCTCCAACTAAAAAGGGTCCAGGCAAGTAGGCGTGAAAAACCTCAGCTGGAGACCCTGGAGAGCAGGGGAGGGACGGTGGCTCAGTGGTAGAGCATCTGCTTGGGAAGCAGAAGGTCCCAGGTTCAATCCCTGGCATCTCCAACTAAAAAGGGTCCAGGCAAGTAGGCGTGAAAAACCTCAGCTGGAGACCCTGGAGAGCAGGGGAGGGACGGTGGCTCAGTGGTAGAGCATCTGCTTGGGAAGCAGAAGGTCCCAGGTTCAATCCCTGGCATCTCCAACTAAAAAGGGTCCAGGCAAGTAGGCGTGAAAAACCTCAGCTGGAGACCCTGGAGAGCAGGGGAGGGACGGTGGCTCAGTGGCAGAGCATCTGCTTGATAAACAGAAGGTCCCAGGTTCAATCCCCGGCATCTCCAAAAAAGGGTCCAGGCAAATGGGTGTGAAAAACCTCAGCTGGAGACCCTGGAGAGCAGGGGAGGGACGGTGGCTCAGTGGTAGAGCATCTGCTTGGGAAGCAGAAGGTCCCAGGTTCAATCCCTGGCATCTCCAACTAAAAAGGGTCCAGGCAAGTAGGCGTGAAAAACCTCAGCTGGAGACCCTGGAGAGCAGGGGAGGGACGGTGGCTCAGTGGTAGAGCATCTGCTTGGGAAGCAGAAGGTCCCAGGTTCAATCCCTGGCATCTCCAACTAAAAAGGGTCCAGGCAAGTAGGCGTGAAAAACCTCAGCTGGAGACCCTGGAGAGCAGGGGAGGGACGGTGGCTCAGTGGTAGAGCATCTGCTTGGGAAGCAGAAGGTCCCAGGTTCAATCCCTGGCATCTCCAACTAAAAAGGGTCCAGGCAAGTAGGCGTGAAAAACCTCAGCTGGAGACCCTGGAGAGCAGGGGAGGGACGGTGGCTCAGTGGTAGAGCATCTGCTTGGGAAGCAGAAGGTCCCAGGTTCAATCCCTGGCATCTCCAACTAAAAAGGGTCCAGGCAAGTAGGCGTGAAAAACCTCAGCTGGAGACCCTGGAGAGCAGGGGAGGGACGGTGGCTCAGTGGCAGAGCATCTGCTTGATAAACAGAAGGTCCCAGGTTCAATCCCCGGCATCTCCAACTAAAAGGGTCCAGGCAAATAGGTGTGAAAAACCTCAGCTTGAGACCCTGGAGAGCCGCTGCCAGTCTGAGAAGGCAATACTGACTTTGATGGACCGAGGGTCTGATTCAGTAGAAGGCAGCTTCATATGTTCATATATATGTTCACTAGGTGATAAGAACCAGACTGCTGACGTAGGGGTGCCATAAATCTAGGTCCAGGCAAGTAGGCGTGAAAAACCTCCGCTTGAGACCCTGGAGAGCCGCTGCCAGTCTGAGTAGACAAGACTGACTTTGATGGACTTAAGGTCTAATTCAGTATAAGGCAGCTTCATATGTTCAAGGTGGGTTTCTTTCTGTGCCCAGGCCTCTCCCCTTGGCCCTGGTGCTCCCCCTGCCCACACGTAATGCCAGCATCGTGCCTCAGATGTGGAAGGGGACTCTCTGTCTGCCTGCGGCTTTTGTTCTGGCTTTGTTAGTTTAAATAGAGGCCATGGTTTCTCAAGAGATTATAACATCCAATTTGGTGTAGTGGTTAAGTGTGCGGACTCTTATCTGGGAGAACCGGGTTGGATTCCCCACTCCTCCACTTGCATCTGCTGGAATGGCCTTGGATCGGCCATAGCTCTGGCAGAGGTTGTCCTTGAAAGGGCGGCTTCTGGGAGAGCTCTCTCAGCCCCACCCACCTCACAGGGTGTCTGTTGTGGTGAAGGAAGGGAAAGGAGATTGCAGGCCGCTCTGAGACTCTGTCCTTGAAAGGGCAGCTTCTGGGAGAGCCCTCTCATCCCCACCCACCTCACAGGGGGGGTCTGTTGAGTGGAGGGCGGAATATAAATCCAATGTCTTCTTCTTCTTCTTCTATAGTTTGCCATAGGATGGGTTGGTACATGCAATAAGACAAACAGCCAATATCCCCCCCCCGTTTGAGTATGTCAGTACAAAAAAACAAAAACAGAAACCCCAAATATTCTGATACACTCTTCTAAAAGAGAAATGATATAAGTTAGCCCTTAGAAAAACAGGGTGCATTAAAGTATAGTATTAAAGCATACTTCCCTCCGAAGCCGCTTTTATTCCTGGAGCATTTTGATTTCCGGCCTGCCTCGACTCCCCCATGCAACCCGCCCTGCTTGTTCCGTGCTCCCCCCACCCGCCCCCATTCTGCTTCGTTTGTACCCCACTGACCTCCCCAACAAGGACCCCCCAAAAAGCACTTTTCCCCTCGCCTGTTTTCATTCCCCCCACACACTTTTTTTTTTAGTCCATAATATTTTTGTTTTTTACATAATAAACAACATAATAACAATAGCACAAAAGTTATCACAATGCAAAAACAATAAATGAAAAATATACGTAAACTGACATTTGGGGGGAAGAGAACTTTGATCTGGCTCTTCTAAGTTCATCTATCAGTTTCATTGAAGCTTCTCTTCCGTCACCCCTCTCCTTTACTACGACGATTTCTGCATGTTCAACCAATTATACATGGGCTGCCAAACCTCTTTACGTTGATTTAACTTTGTTGGTTGAGCGAAAGTCCATTTCAGCTATTTCCAACACTTTTTGTACAAATTCTTCCTTCTCAGGTATTTGTGGTGCCTTCCAGTACCTAGCATATATAATTCTTGCTGCCGTAGTTGCATGAACCAAAAATGTAGCTTGTGTCTTAGAAATGAGATTTTGACATATACTCAAAAGATGAAATTCGGGTAGGTGGTTTATATTTATTTTAAGTATTTTTTGTAGCCAGGTGTATATTTGAGTCCAATAACTTCTCGCCCTTTCGCATCGCCACCATGTGGGATAAAACGAGCCAATTGTTTTCTGGCATTTCCAACATCTATTAGAGGTGTTCTGATATGTCTTGGAGAGCTTCTCAGGAGTCTCTTTCGGCTTGACTTCGCGAACGAAGATTTAAGAAAGGTGCAGTAGTCCACGTCTGCTGCAGGCTCGCTGGTGGCTGACAAGACCAATGCGGGACAGGCAGATCCGGCCATAGTGGCTGCAGGGAAAAGTCTGATTTGGGGTTGGTGCTGTAGCAGTGCGATTCTTCCTCAATCTCCTTTTGTCCTCAAGACCAGCTATGCGTGCGCTCTCAAAGGAAGAGACAGCCTGGTGGATGGTGTGCCTCCATGCTTTGCGATCTGAGGCCATCGAAATAGAGGGGCACCAAAGAAGAGGTACAAGGACTCCTTGAAGAAATCCCTTGGTACCTGTTGCATCAACCATCAGGAGTAATGTACCACCTATAAATCATCTTGTATATGTTTTCTTTGAGAGCAGAGGATCTAGCCATTTTTACGTTCATTTTCCATCGCTTCTCCCAGTCTGCTAATGCAGTTGTATGACCGATATTCTGCATCCATTTAACCATGCTTTCTTTAACAATTTCTTCTCTCCCCACCCCCACTTCTGTGACTCAGGTTGAAGGGCAGGTGGTGGCTTTGCTGGTCCAGAATTTGGAACGCCTGGATGAAAGCGTGAAGGAAGAAGCCGACGGGGTCCACAACACCTTGGGTAAGAGGGGCCAGGGCTCTTCACCTCAAAGGCCTGGCAGCTGGCGGGGGCAGCGCCGGCGAATGGGGCGTTCCTTGGAGCCGCCATTTCTCATCCTTGTTGAGGTGGTGTTGGTGGAGTGCCTTATCTCCGCTAGCAGTTTTATTTTTGGAAACATTGAGCTGGAAGGGTCGTCTTGTCCAGTCCCCTGCACAATGCAAGAGGCTCACGGTTGCCCCCCCCTGACAAACTCCCCCTGCTCCATGCCTACAAAGGTAAAGGTAGTCCCCTGTGCAAGCACCAGTCGTTTCCAACTCCAGGTTGACGTCGCATCACAACATTTTCACGGCAGACTTTTTAACAGGGTCACGTGTCTGCAATGAACTGGTACTGTTGAGTGCCGAATTATTTTGAAAAGTTTTATCTTTTTTAACGAACTCTGTGTAACGGCAAAATGTTACAGGCCACCTTCGGACGTCTGAAACTAGCTGCAGTCGGTTCTTAGAATCGTAGAGTTGGAAGGGACCTCCAGGGTCATCTAGTCCAACCCCCTGCACAATGCAGGAAACTCACAAATACCTCCCCCTAAATTCACAGGATCTTCATTGCTGCCAGATGGCCATCTAGCCTCTGTTTAAAAACCTAGAATCCTAGAGTTGGAAGGGACCTCCAGGGTCATCTAGTCCCACCCCCTGCACAATGCAGGAAATTCACAGATCCCTCCCCCTAAATTCACAGAATCTTCATTGCTGCCAGATGGCCATCTAGCCTCTGTTTAAAAACCTAGAATCCTAGAGTTGGAAGGGACCTCCAGGGTCATCTAGTCCCACCCCCTGCACAATGCAGGAAATTCACAGATCCCTCCCCCTAAATTCACAGAATCTTCCTTGCTGTCAGATGGCCATCCAGCCTCTGTTTAAAAACCTAGAATCCTAGAGTCGGAAGGGACCTCCAGGGTAATCTAGTCCAATCCCCTTCACAATGCAGGAAACTCACAAACACCTCCCCCTAAATTCACAGAACCTTCATTGCTGTCAGATGGCCATCAAGCCTCTGTTTAAAAACCTCCAAGGAAGGAGAGCCCACCACCTCCCGTGGAAGCCTGTTCAACTGAGGGATCGCTCTAACGGTCAGGAAGTTCTTCCTAATCCAAGAATCATAGAGTTGGAAAGGACCTCCAGGGCCATCTAGTCCAACCCCCTGCACAGTGCAGGAAACTCACAAATCCCTGCCCCTAAATTCACAGAATCTTCATTGCTGTCAGATGGCCATCCATCCTCTGTTTAAAAACCTAGTATCATAGAGTTGGAAGGGATCTCCAGGGTCATCTAGTCCAACCCCCTGCACAATGCAGGAAACTCACAAATATCTCCCCCTAAATTCACAGGATCCGCATTGCTGTCAGATGGCCATCTAGCCTCTGTTTAGAAACCTAGAATCATAGAGTTCGAAGGGACATAAGAACATAAGAGAAGCCATGTTGGATCAGGCCAATGGCCCATCCAGTCCAACACTCTGTGTCACACAGTGGCAAAAAAAATTATATATACACACACACTGTGGCTAATAGCCACTGATGGACCTGTGTTCCATATTTTTATCTAAACCCCTCTTGAAGGTGGCTATACTTGTGGCCGCCACCACCTCCTGGGGCAATGAATTCCACATGTTAATCACCCTTTGGGTGAAGAAGTACTTCCTTTTATCCGTTTTAACTTGTCTGCTCAGCAATTTCATCGAATGCCCACGAGTTCTTGTATTGTGAGAAAGGAAGGAAAGTGCTTCTTTCTCTATTTTTTCCATCCCATGCATTATCTTGTAAACCTCCATCATGTCACTCTGCAGTCGACGTTTCTCCAAGCTAAAGAGTCCCGAGCGTTTCAACCTTTCTTCATAGGGAAAGTGCTCCAGGGACCTCCAGGGTCATCTAGTCCAACCCCCTGCACAATGCAAGAGGCTCACGGTTGCCCCCCCCCCACACACACACATATATACAGAGACTCCCCCTCCTCCATGCCCAGAGGAAGGCCAACCCCCTCCAGGATCCCTGGGCCATTCTGGCTAGGAGGAGAATTCCTTCCTGACCCCAAAGTGGCAGTCAGCATTGCCCTGGGCTTGAAAGAAAGCGCCACGAGAGCTCGTCCCTTCTTTGGTTAATCAAATGTGCTTCTGGGCTCTTTACTCAGGGGTGTCGAACTCATTTGTTATGAGGGCCAGATCTGACATAAACGAGACCTTGCCGAGCTGGGGCCATGTGTGTCATAAAATGCAATGCGAAGTAGCAGAGTTATAAATTGCATCAAGATTTGGAGACAATGTCTGTGCTGTAGCAACCTCAAGTCTGCTGTTCAGGTGTTGTTCAGGTCTGTGTCCGTAAGTCGCAAACCTATTTTGGATTTATTGATATTCATTACAGAAATCTTTTGGTCAATTTTTTTTGAGCCTAAGACCCAGGGGAAAACATGAAACGGCTGGGCATTGCGAGCTTTTGTGCTCAAGTTGCTGGTCAGCCAATGGAGAAAGTAGAGGCTTGGCTCTGTAGCTCCTGTGTGAATGAGCAAGCCTGGCAAAGCAAGCTGTGATGCAGAAGGAAGCAGATGACAGTGAGTTGCTTGTGGTCCTGGTAGTAGCCCTCTGGGGGCCTCATACGGCCCTCGGGCCGCACATTTGACACCCCTGTTTTACTGCGTTGTGGGGAGAGGAAGGGAAGTAGATTCTTAGCCGCTCTGAGACTCCCAAGTGCAGGGCGGAGTGTAAATCCAACTCTTCTTCTTGTCACAAACCAGATATTCTGTGCTTGCATCATCTGAATATAGCCCCCTTTTTTGATTTTTTTAAAAGAAAGTATTAATTACTGTATGTGTTCCTCCCCAGTGGACTGTTGGTTCTCTTTAACTGCTCCAAGCACCATGTTTTACTTTTTGTGAGCAGTCGGGGGAATCTCTCTCTGCGGTGGGGAATTCCTTGCCTGCCTTGCATCATCTTGCGGGTTGGCCTTGGCCTTAAAATGGCAGCACAGCGGACGTCTTTGATGGAGCATTATCCGTTTTTGGAAAGGAGTGTGTTTTTTGGCAGAGAGGCCCCTCGTAGCAGACCACGACCAGTTGGTCGGTGAAAATGGACTGGCGAGAGTGCTGGAGACTTGGGTTCAAGTCCCCATGAGACTCGGGTTCAAATCTCCACGCTTTGCCATGGAAGCTGACTGGGTGACTTTGGGTCAGGGTGGGACATGTTCTCAGCCTAACCTGCCTCATGGGATTGTTGTGAGGGTAAAATGGAGGAGGAGGAGGAGAAAAAAAAGAAGAAGGATTTATACCCCACCCTTCTCTCTGAATCAGCGTCTCAGAGCAGCATACAATCTCCTTTACTTCCCCCCCCCCAACAGACACCCTGTAAGCAATGTTCCCTCTAAGCTGCAGAGTCTTGTGAACAAAAGTTCTACTTTTTGAGCTACTGGCATTAAAAGTTGTGAGCTACTGCATAAATCATTGTGCTCTGGGATCATTCTTCCTGAAATAAGACAATAATGTGTGAGCTGGAGGCTAAAAATCTGTGAGCTAGCTCACACCATCTCAGTTTAGAGGGAACACTGCCTGTGAGTTGGGTGCGGCTGAGAGAGCTCTCCCAGAAGCTGCCCTTTCAAGGACAGCTCTGCAAGAGCTCTGGCTAACCCAAGGCCATTCCAGCAGGTGCAAGTGGAGGAGTGGGGAAATCAAACCCTGTTCTCCCAGATAAGAATCTGCACACTTAACCAGTTTGGTGTAGTGTAAGCTACTTTGAGTCTCTGTGGGGGAGGAGGGTGGGATGTAAATGAAGGAGGTGAATAAGCCCCAGCTGTGGGTGCTGCAGGTATGAGGTGACGGATGTGGGGCTGGAATATGGTCTGCAGCGACAACACCCAAGTCGAGCTAACGTCCAGAACATCCCTGGGTGTTTTTAATCTCCTGTGGTAAAGCAGCAGTACTGCAGTCTGAGCTTTCTGCTCACAACCTGAGTTCGATTCCAGCAGAAGCTGGTTCAGGTAGCCGGCTCGAGGTTGACTCAGCCTTCCATCCTTCCGAGGTCGGCCAAAGGAGTCCCCAGCTTGCTGGGGGGGAAGCGTAGATGACTGGGGAAGGCAATGGCAAACCACCCCGTAAAAAGCCTGCCCTGAAAACCTCGTGAAAGCAACGTCACCCCAGAGTCGGAAATGACTGGTGCTTGCACAGGGGACCTTTCCTTTTCCTTTCTTGTCCTGCATGCCAAAGGGCAGAGCAGAGGTGCTCGGTGAGCGCTCTGGCGTCTCTGTGTAGCTCCCTGTCCATCCTGCCATTTCCTTGGAAGTGTAGTGTTTGGGGGGAGTGATGAGTTACTCCGACTCCTTAGAGCAAGCCATTACGCCGGCTTCACAACACAATAATGGCCAGTCAGTGGACATATGGGCATATGAAGCTGCCTTATACTGAAACAGACCCTTGGTCCATCAAAGTCAGTCTTGTCTACTCAGACTGGCAGCGGCTCTTTCTCCAGGGTCTCCAGCTGAGGTTTTTCACACCTATTGGCCTGGACCCTTTTTTGGAGATGCCGGGGATTGAACCTGGGACCTGGGACCATTGAGCCACTGTCCCTTCCCCCATGAGCTTGTCGTCTGGAGCTCATTTGGAGAGATCCATATCTCTCTCTGGCCAGGGATTCTCCTCGGGAAGAGAAAGGGAACAAAAACTCCCTGGCTCTGTTGACCCAGAAATGAAATCTTTGGGGGCTGGCGCTGGGGAACAGGGGCATGAACTCTGCTCTGGGGTGGGGAGATGTTCGGGCACTTCTGGTTCAGTCCCTTCATGGCAGCAAGCCTATCTGCTCCCTGCTGCTTAAAATTCTCTGTGTTCCAAAGTCTTGCTGGTAAATGCAAGAAGAGCCTGTGTGAGCCAAGGCCTGGAAACAGAGCGGAGCCCTGACTCAGGTGGTTGCCTTTAACGCAAGTTCTGGAGGCCTCCCTTCAAGAAAGATGTGGTCAGAACGGAGCTGGTGCAGAGGAGAGAGAAGAGGATGCTCATATTTTTCTTAGAAATATGAAGCACAGGTCCATCAGTTGCTATTAGCCACAGTGTGTGTGTCTCTCTGTGTGTGTGTATATTTTGGCCACTGTGTGATACAGGGTGTTGGACTGGATGGGCCACTGTCCTGATCCAACAGGGCTTCTCTTATGTTGTTATGTGAAACAGAGTGTTGGACTGGAGGGGCCACTGGCCTGATCCAACATGGCTTCTCTTATCTTCTTATGTGACACAGAGTGTTGGACTGGAGGGGCCACTGGCCTGATCCAACAGGGCTTCTCTTATGTGACACAGAGTGTTGGACTGGATGGGCCACTGGCCTGATCCAACAGGGCTTCTCTTATGTTCTTATGTGACACAGAGTGTTGGACTGGATGGGCCACTGGCCTGATCCAACAGGGCTTCTCTTCTGTTCTTATGTGACACAGAGTGTTGGACTGGACGGGTCATTGGCCTGATCCAACAAGGCTTCTCTTATGTTCGTATGTGACACAGAGTGTTGGACTGGATGGGCCATTGGCCTGACCCAACATGGCTCCTCTTATGTGACACAGAGTGTTGGACTGGATGGGCCACTGGCCTGATACCACAGGGCTTCTCTTATGTTCTTATGTGACACAGAGTGTTGGACTGGAGGGGCCACTGGCCTGATCCCACAGGGCTTCTCTTATGTTCTTATGTGGCATAGAGTGTAGAACTGGAGGGGCCATTGGCCTGATCCAACATGGCTTCTCTTATGTTCTTATGTTCTCTTATGTTCTTATGTGACAGAGTGTTGGACTGGATGGACCATTGGCCTGATCCAACATGACATCTATTATGTTCTTATGTTCTCTTATGTTCTTATGTGACGCAGTGTGTTGGACTGGATGGACCATTGGCCTGATTCAACATGACTTCTCTTATGTTCTTATGTGACACAGTGTTGGACTGGATGGACCATTGGCCTGATGCAACATGGCTTCTCTTATGTTCTTTTGTTCTCTTATGTACTTATGTGACTCAGTGTGTTGGACTGGATGGACCATTGGCCTGATTCAACATGACTTCTCTTATGTTCTTATGTTCTTTTATGTTCTTATGTGACACAGAGTGTTGGACTGGATGGACCATTGGCCTGATCAAACATGGCTTTTTTTGTTATGTTCTTATGTCTGGGGCAGTGATGCTCTGTATTCTTGGTGCTTTGGGGGGGGGGGCAAAGTGGAAGGGCTTCTAGCCCCACTTGTGAACCTCCTGATGACACCTGGTTTTTTTTTGCCACTGTGTGACACAGAGTGTTGGACTGGATGGGCCATTGGCTTGTTCTAACATGGGTTCTCTTATGTTCTTATGTTTGGGGCAGTGATGGTCTTTATTCTTGGTGCTTGGGGGGAGCACAGTGGGAGGGCTTCTAGTGTCCTGGCCCCACTGATGGACCTCCTGATGACACCTGGTTTTTTTGGCCACTGTGTGACACAGAGTCTTGGACTGAATGAGCCACTGGCCTGATCCAACAGGGCTTCTCTGGTGTTCTCATGTTCTCGTTTCTCCCCACAGCCATCATTGAGAACATGGCCGAGTTCCGGCCAGAGATGTGCTCTGACGCTGCTCAACAAGGGCTGATGCAGTGGCTGCTCAAGCGGCTGAAGGTAAGAGCCTGGGGCCTGCTCTCTGAGGGCTGCAGGGAGGGAACTGTCACAGAAGGAGGAAGGGAACAGATATGAACTGAGAGCCAGTTTGGTGTAGTGGTGAAGTGCGCGGACTCTTATCTGGGAGAATGGGGTTTGATCCCCCACTCCTCCACTTGCAGCTGCTGGAATGGCCTTGGGTCAGCCAGAGCTCTGGTAGGAGTTGTCCTTGAAAGCGCAGCTTCTGGGAGAACACTCTCAGCCCCACCCACCTCACAGGGTGTCTGTTATGGGGGGAGAAGATATAGGAGATTGTAAGCCACTCTGAGTCTCTGCTTCAGAGAGAAGGACAGGGTATAAACCTGCAGTCTTCTTATCTGGGAGAACCAGGTTTGATTCCCCCACTCCTACACTTCCACCTGCTGGAATGGCCTTGGGTCAGCCATAGCTCTCTTATCTGGGAGAACCGGGTTTGATTCCCCACTCCTCCACTTGCAGCTGCTGGAATGGCCTTGGGTCAGCCATAGCTCCCTTATCTGGGAGAACCAGGTTTGATTCCCCACTCCTCCACTTGCAGCTGCTGGAATGGCCCTGGGTCAGCCATAGCTCCCTTATCTGGGAGAACCAGGTTTGATTCCCCACTCCTCCACTTGCAGCTGCTGGAATGCCCTTGGGTCAGCCAGAGCTCCCTTATCTGGGAGAACCAGGTTTGATTCCCCACTCCTCCACTTCCACCTGCTGGAAGGGCCTTGGGTCAGCCAGAGCTCTCTTATCTGGGAGAACCAGGTTTGATTCCCCATTCCTCCACTTGCAACTGCTGGAATGGCCTTGGGTCAGCCAGAGCTCCCTTATTTGGGAGAACCGGGTTTGATTCCCCACTCCTTCACTTACACCTGCTGGAATGGCCTTGGGTCAGCCAGAGCTCTGGTAGGAGTTGTCCTTGAAAGCGCAGCTTCTGGGAGAACTCTCTCAGCCCCACCCACCTCACAGGGTGTCTGTTATGGGGGGAGAAGATATAGGAGATTGTATGTTACTCTGAGTCTCTGCTTCAGAGAGAAGGGCGGGGTATAAACCTGCAGTCTTCTTCTTCCCCACTCATCCACTTGCAGCTGCTGGAATGCCCTTGGGTCAGCCAGAGCTCTCTTATCTGTGAGAACTGGGTTTGATTCCCCATTCCTCCACTTGCAGCTGCTGGAATGGCCTTGGGTCAGCCAGAGCTCTCTTATCTGGGAGAACCGGGTTTGATTCCCCACTCCTCCACTTCCACCTGCTGGAATGGCCTTGGGTCAGCCATAGCTCCCTTATCTGGGAGAACTGGGTTTGATTCCCCACTCCTCCACTTGCAGCTGCTGGAATGACCTTGGGTCAACCAGAGCTCTGGCAGAGGTTGTCCTTGAAAGATCAGCTGCTGTGAGAGCCCTCTCAGCCCCACCCACCTCACAGGGTGTCTGTTGTGGGGGAGGAAGGGAAAGGAGATTGTGACCGCTCTGAGATTCACAGTGAAGAGCGGGATATAAATCCAATATCTTCGTCTTCTTCATCTTCATCTATACTCTGAACCTCAGAGTCTCAGAGCGGTCACAATCTTTTACCTCCCCCCCTCAAACAGACACCCTGTGAGGTGGGTGGGAGAGAGCTCTGGTAGAAGCTGCCCTTTCCAGGACAACTCTTACAAGAGCTATGGCTAACCCAAGGCCATTCCAGCAGCTGCAAGTGGAGGAGTGGGGAATCAAACCCAGTTCTCCCTGATAAGAGTCAGGGGAGGGCCTCAGCCTCTCTGCTTTGTTTGTTTGGCCCTCTGGGGCAACCGGCTGTCTGCTGGACTGGATGGGCCCAGCCAGAAGTGTTCTTATGTTTGGTTTCCAAGGGCACGCAGTGGAGGATCCGGCAAGGCTCGGCTGTGCCGTTTCCATCACGGTGATTCAGTGTGAGATTGTTTTTCATGCATTTGCAACTTCTTGTTGCCTTAGCAGCTGCCTCGAGTCCCGGGAGGTAAGGCAAGGTATCAATATTGTCTTGCCGCCACCACATTGAGCTGAACAACGGCAATCTCTGCACCTGGCGCAAGCGCCCCGCCTGACTCCTGACCGCAGCTGAGTTGCAAAGGAATCTTCCAGTAACTGCCTGGGTCTGCAGGTGCCTACGAGGCAACCTCTCGTGTTTATTAGCAAAAAGCAGCCTGCCATCGCTGGCTGCAGGGGATCACGTCACGATGCCCTGTTTTAAACATGCATGCACACACACACACACCACTCATCTGATTTTATTCTAAGCCGGTCTAAGCATAGAAAAAAGATGCAATCACGGTTCCCCCCCCCCCCCTCCCAAAAGCGCTAGAACTTCAAGGCAGAAAACGAAGCTGGTTGGTGGTCGGTTCAGGGTGAACAAAAGGAAATACTTCTTGACCCAGGAAGTGATTAAAATGCAGCGTTTGCTGCCAGAGGGTGTCGTGAGGACCACAGGAATAAAGTGCTTGAAAAGGGGATTAGGTACATTCATGCAGGGCTCTTGTGATGTTCTCATGAAGGCCTCAGCCTCTCTGCCCTGTTGTTGGCCCTCCAGAGGAATTGGCTGGCCGCTGTGTGAGACAGGATACTGGACTAGATGGACCCTCACTAGTCTCACCCAGCAGGGCTCTTCTGATGTCCTTATAAAGGTCTCAGCCTCTCTGCCCTGTTGCTGGCCTTCCAGAGGAACTGGTTGGCCACTGTGTGAGACAGGAGGCTGACCTAGATGGACCCTCACTAGCAGGGCTCTTCTTATGTTGGCCCTTGCCTCTCTGCCCTGTTGTTGGCCCTCCAGAGGAACTGGTTGACCCCTGTGTGAGACAGGAGGGTTTACTAGATGGACCCTCACTGGTCTGACCCAGCAGGGCTCTTCTGATGTTCTTTTCTGTCCAGTGTCGGTGTAAGAGTCATACCCTTGGAGCCCAACAGGTGCTTCTCAGTCTTTGATACTCTTTCGTGCTTCTTGTTCCCCCACAGGCCAAGATGCCTTTTGATGCCAACAAACTCTACTGCAGTGAAGTGCTGGCGATTCTCCTGCAGAACAAGGATGGTGAGCTGCATCCCCCCACCCCCGGCTTTGAGGAGCTGCCTTCTTGGCTTTCCTTGGGGCGGCCTCTGTGCTCATTCATGTCCTCTTCTTTCCTCTCTGCCTGTCTTTTGCCTTTGGCTTCCTCTGGCTCTTACTTGCAAGCTTGCGCTCTCTCTCTCTCTCTGTCTCTCTCTCTCTCTCTGTCTCTCTCTCACTCGCTCTCTGTCTCGCTCTCTCTTTCTCTGTCTCTTTTATAATAATAATAATTTTTAATTTGTATCACGCCCTCCCCGCCGAAGCAGGCTCAGGGCGGCTTACCTAACATAACATAATATAAATACAATATTTCCAATATTCAAATAATAAACAAACAAATTACCCCGTTAAAACCGAAACATCAATAAAACAAATTTAAAACACAGATCAATTTGGTGCTACAAATATAACATAGCTTGCATAGAGGTGGAATACTACTTCCACATTAAAAAGCCAGCTGGAAGAGGACGGTCTTACAGGCCCGGTGGAACTGGTTAAGGTTCCGCAAGGCCCGCACCTCCTCTGGCAGCTGGTTCTACCAACGGGGTGCTGTAACCGAGAAGGCCCTCTCTCCTGTTGTTTTCAATTTGACCTCCTTTGGCCCAGGGATGGTCAGCAGATTTTGGGAGCTAGATCGAAGCACTCTTGGGGGAACATATGGGGAGAGATGGTCCCTAAGGTAGGCAGGTCCTCGGCCATATAGGGCTTTAAAGGTAGTAACCAGCAACTTGTACCGGATCCGGTACAAAATTGGCAGCCAATGCAGTTCCCGCAGCCCAGGCCGTATGTGCTCCCACTTCGGGAGCCCCATTAACAGTCTGGCTGCTGCATTCTGCACTAGCTGCAGTTTCCGGGTTCGGCACAGGGGCAGCCCCATGTAGAGGGCATTACAGCAGTCTAACCTCGAGGTGACCGTTGCATGGATCACTGTTGACAGGTCATCGCGCTCCAGGAAGGGAGCCAACTGCCACTGTCTCTTTTCTCTATCTCTGTCTCTTTTCTCTGTCTCTCTCTCACACTCGCTCTCTGTCTCGCTCTCAAGTCTCTCTCTCTCTCGCTCTCTGTCTCTTCTCTCTCTCTGTCTCTCTCTCATTCTCTCTCTGTCTCGCTCTCTCTGTCTCTCTTTCTCTCTGTCTCTGTCTCTTTGTCTCTCTCTGTCTCTCTCTCTCTCGCTCTCTCTTTCTCTGTCTCTTTTCTCTCTCTCTGTCTCTCTCTCATTCGCTCTCTGTCTCTCTCTCATTCGCTCTCTGTCTCTTTCTCTCTGTCTCTTTGTCTCGCTCTCTCTCTCTCTTTCTCTCTCTCTCTCTTTCTCTCTCTGTCTCTGTCTCTCACTCTCTCTCTGTCTCTCTCGTGCTGCGGCTTCTGTACTCTGTCAAGCTGTATTGATTTTGCTTGCTGATATACCCGTGTTAGATGGCTGTAAAATCTGACAGTTGGCTTCATTTTTTTCTCTCTCTCTCCCCGTCTTCCCCCCTCGCCGTCTTTCCTGTAGACAACAGGGAATTGCTTGGGGAACTGGATGGAATCGATGTGCTGCTTCAGCAGTTGTCGGTGAGTGATTCCCTGCCCTCTCGGCCGCCACGGGGAGCACCACAGCTGGGCGGGGCAGTTGCACACGGAGCTGAGATGGGGCGAGGGAGGTGGGTGCCAAATTGGGTGTCTGTCTGTGGGAAGAGAGGGCCAATGGGAATGCGGCATTCTTGGCCTGTGTGCATGGTGCTAGTGGGGATCCTGTTTGCTGGCCTCGAGCGTCTCTCCAAGTGTCTTAGGGAGGAGGGGGCCTTCGGAGGCACCCCTTGGGTTGCAGTGGCCCTCCAGATCCTACTGTCCACCCCACCCTGCCCCACACTGTCTGGCCACCCCTGGACTTGCCTGGGTTCACCCCCAGCTTTCCTTTTCAGAATATGAACATACAATAGGAACAGCAGTTGGGGGCCATAATTGGGACACTGGCAGCCTCCTGGGTGCAGAAGGAAGGGGAGAGACTTAGGCCAGGGTCACGGTAGATAGAGAAGGAACATAAGAACATAAGAGAAGCCATGTTGGATCAGGCCAGTGGCCCATCCAGTCCAACACTCCGTGTCACATAAGAACATAAGAGAAGCCCTGTTGGATCAGGCCAGTGGCCCCTCCAGTCCAACACTCTGTGTCACATAAGAACATAAGAGAAGCCCTGTTGGATCAGGCCAATGGCCCCTCCAGTCCAACACTCTGTGTCACATAAGAACATAAGAGAAGCCCTGTTGGATCAGGCCAGTGGCCCCTCCAGTCCAACACTCTGTGTCACATAAGAACATAAGAGAAGCCCTGTTGGATCAGGCCAGTGGCCCATCCAGTCCAACACTCCGTGTCACATAAGAACATAAGAGAAGCCCTGTTGGATCAGGCCAGTGGCCCATCCAGTTCAACACTCTGTGTCACATAAGAACATAAGAGAAGCCCTGTTGGATCAGGCCAATGGCCCCTCCAGTCCAACACTCTGTCACATAAGAACGTAAGAGAAGCCCTATTGGATCAGGCCAGTGACCCATCCAGTCCAACACTCTGTGTCACATAAGAACAGAAGAGAAGCCACGTTGGATCAGGCCAGTGGCCCCTCCAGTCCAACACTCTGTGTCACACATAAGAACAGAAGAGAAGCCCTGTTGGATCAGGCCAGTGGCCCATCCAGTCCAACACTCTGTGTCACATAAGAACATAAGAGAAGCCCTGTTGGATCAGGCCAGTGGCCCATCCAGTCCAACACTCTGTGTCACATAAGAACATAAGAGAAGCCCTGTTGGATCAGGCCAATGGCCCCTCCAGTCCATCATTCTGTGTCACATAAGAACATAAGTGAAGCCCTGTTGGATCTGGCCAGTGGCCCCTCCAGTCCAACACTCTGCGTCACATAAGAGAAGGCCTGTTGCATCAGGCCAGTGGCCCCTTCAGTCCAACACTCTGCGTCACATAAGAACATAAGAGAAGCCATGTTGGATCAGGCCAGTGGCCCCTCCAGTCCAACACTCTGCGTCACATAAGAACATAAGAGAAGCCCTGTTGGATCAGGCCAATGGCCCCTCCAGTCCATCATTCTGTGTCACATAAGAACATAAGTGAAGCCCTGTTGGATCTGGCCAGTGGCCCCTCCAGTCCAACACTCTGTGTCACATAAGAACATAAGAGAAGCCCTGTTGGATCAGGCCAATGGCCCCTCCAGTCCAACACTCTGTGTCACATAAGAACATAAGAGAAGCCCTGTGGGATCTGGCCAGTGGCCCCTCCAGTCCAACACTCCGTGTCACATAAGAACATAAGAGAAGCCCTGTTGGATCAGGCCAGTGGCCCCTCCAGTCCAACACTCTGTGTCACATAAGAGAAGCCCTGTTGGATCAGGCCAGTGGCCCCTCCAATCCAACACTCTGTGTCACATAAGAACATAAGAGAAGCCCTGTTGGATCAGGCCAGTGGCCCCTCCAGTCCAACACTCTGTATCACATAAGAGAAGCCCTGTTGGATCAGGCCAGTGGCCCCTCCAGTCCAACACTCTGTGTCACATAAGAGAAGCCCTGTTGGATCAGGCCAGTGGCCCCTCCAGTCCAACACTCTGTGTCACATAAGAACATAAGAGAAGCCCTGTTGGATCAGGCCAGTGGCCCCTCCAGTCCAACACTCTGTGTCACATAAGAACATAAAAGAAGCCCTGTTGGATCAGGCCAGTGGCCCCTCCAGTCCAACACTCTGTATCACATAAGAGAAGCCCTGTTGGATCAGGCCAGTGGCCCCTCCAGTCCAACACTCTGTGTCACATAAGAACATAAGAGAAGCCCTGTTGGATCAGGCCAATGGTCCGTCCAGTCCAACACTCTGTATTACACAAAGGCCAAACAAACAAGTGCCGTCAGGAGGTCCATCAGTGGGGCCAGGACACTAGAAGTCCTCCCGCTGTTGCCTCCCCAAGCACCAAGAATACAGAGCATCGCAGCCCCAGACAGAGAGTTCCAACAATACACTGTGGCTTATAGCTACTGATGGACCTCTACTCCAGATGTTTCGCCAATCCCATCTTGAGGCTGTCTATGCTTGCAACCGCCACCACCTCCTGTGGCAGTGAATTCCACATGTTAATCACCCTTTGGATGAAGAAGGACTTCCTTTTAACAGTTTTAACCCGACTGCTCAACAATTTCATTGAATGCCCACGAGTTCTTGTATTATGTGAAAAGGAGAAAAGTACTTCTTTCTCTGTGTAAACATAATTTTATTGACAACATATGGTAACCATATCCATTAATACCTTCTTTTTATCTATCCCATATGCTATTTTCTAGTCCCCACTCCCCCCGTTACTTGACTCCCGCCGAAGTTGTATACTTCAAATACTAACATTTAAAGGTACCCTTAAACCATAAGAACCTATATTCATATTCTACTTTTTTCTAGTACTTGATCATTATAAAAATGGTCCAATAGCCTTTTATATTCCATTCTTCTTCTACATAACATCTAAACTTTTTCCACTCCTTTTCATACACTTCCAAATCATAGTCTCTTAAGATTCTTGTTAGTTTGTCGATCTCACTCCATGTTATAACTTTTACAATCCAATCCCATTTTTCTGGTGTTTTTTCTTGCTTCCATAACTGCGCATACAATGTCCTAGCCGCTGAAAGCAAGTACCAGATCAAAGTTCTATCTTCTTTTGGAAATTTTCCCATTTGTAATCCCAATAAAAAAGTCTCTACTACTTTCTTGAATTCATATCCCAAGATCTTTGAAACTTCTTTCTCTACCTTCTCTGTCCTGTGCATAATCTTGTAAACCACTATCATGTCACCCTGCAGTCGACGTTTCTCCCAGCTAAAGTGCCAGGAGCATTTTAACTAGCGGGAGATGGACGGGTTCCATCAGGGAAGCCCTGCGAGCCCTCCGTTCGCAAGACTTCATAGAATCATAGAGTTGGAAGGGACCTCTAGGGTCATCTAGTCCAACCCCCTACACAATGCAGAGAACTCACAAGCCCCTCCCCCTCAATCCACAGGACCCTCATTGCTGTCAGAGGGCCATCAAGCCTCTGTTGAAAAACCTCCCAGGAAGGAGAGCCCAGTTAAAGCATAGAATCCTAGAGCTGGAAGGGACCTCCAGGGTCATCTAGTCCAACCCCCTGCACAATGCAGGGAACTCACAAACCCCTCCCCCTCAATCCACTGGACCCTCATTGCTGTCAGAGGGCCATGCAACCTCTCTTGAAACACCTCCCAGGAAGAAGAAGAAGAAGAAGAAGAAGATATTGGATTTATATCCCGCCCTCCACTCCGAAGAGTCTCAGAGCGGCTCACAATCTCCTTTATCTTCCTCCCCCACAACAGACACCCTGTGAGGTGGGTGGGGCTGGAGAGGGCTCTCACAGCAGCTGCCCTTTCAAGGACAACCTCTGCCAGAGCTATGGCTGACCCAAGGCCATTCCAGCAGGTGCAAGTGGAGGAGTGGGGAATCAAACCCGGTTCTCCCAGATAAGAGTCCGCACACTTAACCACTACACCAAACTGGCTCTCTGGAGAGCCCAGTTAAAGCATAGAATCCTAGAGTTGGAAGGGACCTCCAGGGTCATCTAGTCCAAACCCCTGCACAATGCAGGGAACTCACAAACCCCTCCCCCTCAATCCACTGGACCCTCATTGCTGTCAGAGGGCCATGCAACCTCTCTTGAAACACCTCCCAGGAAGGAGAGCCCAGTTAAAGCATAGAATCCTAGAGTCGGAAGGGACCTCCGGGGTCATCTAATCCAACCCCTGCACAATGCAGGGAATTCACAAGCCCCTCCCCCTCAATCCACAGGACCCTCATTGCTGTCAGAGGGTCATCCAGCCTCTGTTGAAAAACCTCCCAGGAAGGAGAGCCCAGTTAAAGCACAGAATCCTAGAGCTGGAAGGGACCTCTAGAGTCATCTAGTCCAACCCCTGCATAATGCAGGGAACTCACAAGCCCCTCCCCCTCACTCCACAGGACTATCATTGCTGTCAGAGGGCCATCCAGCCTCTGTTGAAACACCTCCCAGGAAGGAGAGCCCAGTTAAAGCATAGAATCCTCGAGTCGGAAGGGACCTCCGGGGTCATCTAATCCAACCCCTGCACAATGCAGGAAACTCACAAACACCTCCCCCTAAATTCACAGGACCCTCATTGCTGTCAGAGGGTCATCCAGCCTCTGTTGAAAAACCTCCCAGGAAGGAGAGCCCAGTTAAAGCACAGAATCCTAGAGGTGGAAGGGACCTCCAGGGTCCTCTAGTCCAACCCCCTGCACAATGAAAGAAACTCACAAATATGTCCCCCTAAGTTCACAGGATCTTCATTGCTGGCAGATGGCCATCTAGCCTCTGTTTAAAACCTCCCAGGAAGGAGAGCCCAGTTAAAGCACAGAATCCTAGAGCTGGAAGGGACCTCCAGGGTCATCTAGTCCAACCCCTGCATAATGCAGGGAACTCACAAGCCCCTCCCCCTCACTCCACAGGACTATCATTGCTGTCAGAGGGCCATCCAGCCTCTGTTGAAACACCTCCCAGGAAGGAGAGCCCAGTTAAAGCATAGAATCCTCGAGTCGGAAGGGACCTCCGGGGTCATTTAATCCAACCCCTGCACAATGCAGGAAACTCACAAACACCTCCCCCTAAATTCACAGGACCCTCATTGCTGTCAGAGGGTCATCCAGCCTCTGTTGAAAAACCTCCAATGAAGCAGAGCCCAGTTCTTAAAGCATAGAATCCTAGAGGTGGAAGGGACCTCCAGGGTCATCTAGTCCAACCCCCGGCACAATGCAGGGAACTCACAAGCCCCTCACGTGAGCAAGGCTGTGGACAAGAGGATGCTGCGGAGGTCATTGATTCGTGGGGTTGCCATAATTTGGAAGCAATCTGATGGCACGTAACGGACACGCGCGCAGAGTTCATCCTGCCGGCTTTCTCTTTGCACAGGTGTTCAAGCGCCACAACCCAGGCACGGCAGAGGAGCAGGAGATGATGGAGAACCTCTTTGACTCCCTTTGCTCCTCTCTGATGCTGAGCTCTAACCGGGACCGCTTCCTGAAAGGGGAGGGGCTGCAGCTCATGAACCTCATGCTCAGGTAAGATGTGTGACAGCCAGGCTGGCCAATAGACGGCCATCTGGAAAATTTTCGGAGTGCTGTTGAATTCTTTGCTTATAACATGCTTTTATTGCATTTTATTGTTTGATCCTATCTTGTACTCCGCCCTGAGACCTATGGAATGGGCGAAATAGAAATATACTTAAATAAAATAAATAAAATCAGGTGAAGGCTTTGGCGCTCTGCACATTCAAGCCACTGGGGGAAAGGAAGTCTTTCTGAACCCAAAGGGTGATTAACACGTGGAATTCACTGCCGCAGGAGGTGGTGGCGGCTACAAGCATAGACAGCTTCAAGAGGGGATTGGATAAGCATATGGAGCAGAGGTCCATCAGTGGCTATTAGCCACAGTATATCATTAGACCTCTGTCTGGGGCAGTGATGCTCTGTATTCTTTGTGCTTGGGAAGGGGCAACAGTGGGAGGGCTTCCAGTGTCCTGGTCCCACTGGTGGACCTCCTGATGGCACCTGGGTTTTTATGGCCATTGTATGACACAGAGTGTTGGACTGGATGGGCCATTGCCCTGATCCAAAATGGCTTCTCTTATGTTCTTATGTCTGGGGCAGTGATTTTCTGTATTCTTGGTGCTTGGGAGGGGCAGCAGTGGGAGGGCTTCTAGTGTCCTGGCCCCACTGATATACCTCCTGATGGCACTTGGAGTTTTTTGGCCACTGTGTGACACAGAGTGTTGGACTGGACGGACCACTGGCCTGATCCAACATGGCTTCTCTTATGTGACACAGAGTGTTGGGCTGGATGGGCCATTCGCCTGATCCCACATGGCTTCTCTTATGTTCTTATGTGACACAGAGTGTTGGGCTGGATGGGCCATTGGCCTGATCCAACATGGCTTCTCTTATGTCTTGGGTAAGTGATACTCTGTATTCTTGGTGCTTCGGAGGGGCAACAGTGGGAGGGCTAGACCATCTAGTCTAGCCTCTTGCCTCACACAGTAGCCACCCAGTTCCTCTGGAGGGCCAACAACAGGGCAGAGAGGCCTTCCCCTGAGAAGAACATCAGAAGAGCCCTGCTGGATCAGACCAGGGAGGGTCCATCTAGTCCAGCCTCCTGCCTCACACAGAGGCCAGCCAGTTCCTCTGGAGGGCCAACAACAGGGCAGAGAGGCTGAGGCCTTCCTCTGAGAAGAACATCAGAAGAGCCCTGCTGGATAAGACCAATGAGGGTCCATCCAGTCCAGCCTCCTTTCTCACAGTGGCCAACCAGTTCCTCTGGAGGGCCAACAACAGGGCAGAAAGGCCGAGGCCTTCCCCTAAGAAGAACATCAGAAGAGCCCTGCTGGATCAGACCAGGGAGGGTCCATCCAGTCCAGCCTCCTGCCTCACACAGAGGCCAGCCAGTTCCTCTGCAGGGCCAACAACAGGGCAGAGAGGCTGAGGCTTTCGTAATTACCTCAGAAGAGCCCTGCTGGGTCAGACCAGGGAGGGTCCATCTAACCGCTGCCTTTGCTGGAGAGATGTCCTCTCTGCCGTTCTGCCTGCATTTCATCTCATTGGGGCTCCTGCCTCCTTTAGCCCGGATGCCTCCCTGCCCGCTTTTTCTGCAGCTGCACCCTTGGAATCGACCTTCTCTCCCTCCTTTTCCAGAACTGCACACCAAAAGCACTTTCTCTGGCCTTGAGCTGCATGCTGAGGAGACTGGCAAGAGATTAGGCCTCCCCGCCACCTAGGGCCAGGTGAAGTGACTCAAAGTAGAAGGGAATGGAGCAAAGAACCGGGAATGTGGATTGATCCAAGAAAGGGGGGTCCTGCTTTTTCCTGGATCCCCCCCCCTTCCCGTCCTTTTGTCCTCTAAACGCTTAAGCTGCGCTAGTCTTGCAGAACTAATTACCTGCGGTCCTGAAGCCAGATGGGTGGGACCTTGCATTTTAATGTTTTCCAAATGGCTTTTTTCTCCCTTTCCGGGCTGGGCTTGTTTACCAGCCTCCTCTCCCCCTCGTCCCAGATGGCACATCATGACAGGAAGGCAAGGTCCCCCAGCCTGCAAAAGGAGCTCTGAAGGACGAAGCCTGAGGCAGAAGCAACAGATGGGGCTCTTGAGCTCCTGATGCTGTCCCTCCCCCCCCAAAAAAGAGCAGAGCTTTCTCCTCCCCCTTCTCCATAGGTGGGGAAGGGTTGGGGGCCAGCAGTGATGTGAGGCTGTGTGCCAATTGGGTGGCTTGCCTGTGAACTGCTCAGCGTAGATCAGGACGTGACTCTCAAAATAACAACATAAGAGAAGCCATGTTGGATCAGGCCAATGGCCCATCCAGTCTAACACTCTGTGTCACATAAGAATATAAGAGAAGCCCTGTTGGATCAGGCCAATGGCCCCTCCAGTACAACACTCTGTGTCACACAGTGGCCAGAAAAATCCAGGTGCCGTCAGGAGGTCCACCAGTGGGGCCAAGACACTAGAAGCCCTCTCACTGTGCCCCCCAAGCACCACGAATACAGAGCATCACTGACACAGACTTAAGAACATGGGAGAAGCCATGTTGGATCAGACCAATGGCCCATCCAATCCAACATTCTGTGTCACACAGTGGCCAAAAAAACCCAGGAGGTCCATCAGTGGGGCCAGGACACTAGAAGCTCTCCCACTTTTGTGCCCCCTAAAAGCACCAAGCTCCAAGAATAGAGAGCATCCCTGCCCCAGACATAAGAACATAAGAGAAGCCCTGTTGGATCAGGCCAATGGCCCCTCCAGTACAACACTCTGTGTCAGACAGTGGCCAAAAAACCCAGGTGCCATCAGGAGGTCCACCAGTGGGGCCAGGGCACTAGAAGTCCTCCCACTGTGCTCCCCCAAGCACCAAGAATATAGAGCATCCCTGCCCCAGACGTAAGAACATAAGAGAAGTCATGTTGGGTCAGGCCAATGGCCCATCCAATCCAACACTCTGTGACACACAGTGGCCAAAAGAACCCAGGTGCCATCAGGAGGTACATCTGTGGGGCCAGGACACTAGAAGCTCTCCCTCTTTTGTCCCCCCCCCCACAACCACCAAGAAGACAGAGCATCCCTGCCCCAGACATAAGAACATAAGAGAAGCCATGTTGAATCAGGCCAATGGCACATCCAGTCCAACACTCTGTGTCACACAGTGGCCAAAAAAAAACAGGTGCCATCAGGAGCTCCATCAGTGGGGCCAGGACACTAGAAGCCCTCCCACTTTTGTCCCCCCTCCCATAAAATTACAGGCCAGTCAGTCTGATTTCAATACCGGGAAAGTTGGTAGAAACCATTATCAAGGACAGAATGAGTAGGCACATTGATGAACACAAGTTACTGAGGAAGACTCAGCATGGGTTCTGTAAGGGAAGATCTTGCCTCACTAACCTGTTAAGAGTTCTTTGAGGGGGTGAACAAACATGTGGACAAAGGGGACCAATAGTTGTTTACCTTGACTTCCAGAAAGCTTTTGATAAAGTTCCTCATCAAAGGCTCCTTAGTAACCTCGAGAGTCATAAAGTAAAAGGACAGGTCCTCTTGTGGATCAAAAACTGGCTAATTAATAGGAAACAGAGAGTCAGTATAAATGGGCAATCTTTGCAGTGGAAGACGATAAGCAGTGGGGTGCCACAGAGCTCAGTACTGGGTCCCATGCTCTTTAACTTGTTCATAAATGATTTGGAGTTGAGAGTAAGCAGTGCAGTGACTAAGTTTGCAGATGACACTAAATTGTTCAGGGTGGTGAGAACCAGAGAGGATTGTGAGGTCCTCCAAAGGGATCTGTTGAGGCTGGGTGAGTGGGCGTCAACGTGGCATATGAGGTTCAGTGTGGCCAAGTGCAAAGTAATGCACATTGGGGCCAAGAATCCCAGCAACAAATACAAGTTGATGGAGTGTGAACTGGCAGATACTGACCAAGAGAAAGATCTTGGGGTTGTTGTAGATAACTCACTGAAAATGTCAAGACAGTGTGCGTTTGCAATAAAAAAGGCCAACGCCATGCTGTGAATTATTAGGAAAGAAATTGAAAACAAATCAGCTAGTATCATAATGCCCCTGTATAACTTGATGGTGCGGTCCCATTTGGAATACTGTGTACAATTCTGGTCACCGCACCTCAAAAAGGATATTATAGCATTGGGAAAAGTCCAGAAAAGTGCAACTAGAATGATTAAAGGTTTGGAACACTTTCCCTATGAAGAAAGGTTAAAACGTTTGGGGCTCTTTAGCTTGGAGAAACGTCAACTGCGGGGTGACCTGATAGAGGTTGTCAAAATTATGCATAGGATGGAGAAAGCAGAGAAAGAAGTACTTTTCTTCCTTTCTCACAATACAAGAACTCCTGGGCATTCAATCAAATTGGTGAGCAGTCGGGTTAGAACGGATAAAAGGAAGTACTTCTTCACCTAAAGGGTGATTAACGTGTGGAATTCACTGCCACAGGAGATGGTGGCGGCTACAAGCATAGCCAGCTTCAAGAGGGGTTTGGATAAAAACATGGATCAGAGGTCCATCAGTGGCTATTATCCACAGCATATTATTGGAACTGTCTGGGGCAGTGATGCTCTGTATTCTTGGTGCTTGGGGGGGCGGGAAGTGGAAGGGCTTCTAGCCCCACTTGTGAACCTCCTTTCTTTTTTGGCCACTTTGTGACACAGAGTGTTGGAGTGGATGGGCCATTGGCCTGATCCAGCATGGCTTCTCTTATGTTCTTATGTTCAAGCACCAAGAATACAGAGCATCGCTGCCCCAGACAGAGAGTGCTGACAATACGCTGTGACTAATAGCCACTGATGGATCTCTGCTCCAGATGTTTATCCAATCCCCTCTTGAAGCTGGCTTTGCCTGTAGCGCCACCACCTCCTGTGGCAGTGAATTCCATGCGTTCCAATCTCTGCTTCTATGTGATCAGTTTGGTGTAATGGTTAAGTGCATGGACTCTTATATGGGAGAGCCGGGTTTGATTCCCCGCTCTTTGGTTTGCGGCTGGAATGGCCTTGGGTCAGCCATAGCTCTTGCAGGAGTTGTCCTTGAAAGGGCAGCTGCTGGGAGAGCTCTCTTAGCCCCACCCACCTCACAGGGTGTCTGTTGTGGGGGAGGAAGATAAAGGAGATTGTGAGCCACTCTGAGACTCCTTCAGGTATTGTAGGGCGGAGTATAAATCCAATCTCTTCTGTAGTGGTTAAGTCGTGGTTAATAGGCGGACTCTTTTCTGGAAGAACCGGGTTTGATTCCCCCAGTCCTCCACTTGCAGCTGCTGATGTGACCTTGGGTCAGCATAGCTCTCGCATAGTTGTCTCGCAGAGTGAAGGACGGGATATAAATCCAATATCATCATCAACTTTCTTGGGAATCCATGACTGAAACTCTTCCCTGTTTTGTTCTCCTGTGTCTTCTGGGGCCAGGCCTTTCCCCTTTGACTATCAGCAGCTCTCTGGGGTCTTGGGCAGGGAAAGGCCTTCCATGTCACTTGTGGCCTCTTAAACGGAGAGGCCCTTGTTCCAGCTAGCCAGGTTGGAGACCGTTTCCATACCGACAAGCCATTGAGAGGGCATTCCGCACTTCTGCAAAGCACATCTTCCAAGTTCCACATGCTTCTCAATTGGTGTTTACTCTTGTGTCCCTTTGCACTGCGGCATCTTGTAATAAGAACAGTCGGCTGAAAGCTCTTGGCCGTACAGATGTTCACGTCTCTTATTTTCTCTCCTCCGCTCAGCCTCCATTCCTGGCTTCTAGTCTCATCTTCTGTTTCTTGTAGGATTTCTGATGCCATAACTGGTGTGACGCCAAATGCTGGCCGAAATGGTATAGGGCACGGAGGAACGAAACGAGAGATCGTTTCTGAAAAGTTCCTTTGTGCTTCTACCTCAAGCTGTCAGCACCCTCTGCATACTAAGGGCCTGTTGCGTCTGCAGAATCTCCCAGAAAGAAGAGCGTGCTCGTGTGAAGTACTGCCCTGGAGTTTCTGCAGGATGTGAAAAGACCTGTCTCTGTGAGCTGTTTGCGTGTCCTTTGCAGGCGTTGGAACGCATAAATCTGCTTTATATTTAGGATTGTTAGATCCAGGTTGGGAAATACCTGGATATTTGGGGGGTGGAGCCTAGGGGCGGGGGCTTTGAGGAGGGGAAGGATCACAGCAGGACGTTATGCCCTAGAGTCCCCCCCCCCCTCCAAAGCAGCCATTTTCTCCTGGTGAAATGGTCCCTGTTGCCTGGAGGTCACTTGCATTAGCGAGAGTGGTGAAGTGTGCAGACTCGTATTTGGGAGAACCGGGTTTGATTCCCCACTCCTGCACTTGCAGCTGCTGGAATGGCCTTGGGCCAGCCATAGCTCTGGCAGAGGTTGTCCTTGAAAGGGCAGCTGCTGTGAGAGCCCTCTCCAGCCCCACCCACCTCACAGGGTGTCTGTTGTGGGGGAGGAAGGTAAAGGAGATTGTGAGCCGCTCTGAGACTCTTGAGTGGAGGGCAGGATATAAATCCAATATCTTATCTACCTCACAGGGTGTCAAGTCAAGTTTATTGTTACAGTCAGTGACCAGCTTGTACAATCGAATCACATAAAACTTTTTGCATCAAAAACAGAATAAAACCAACAGTAGCATTCATAAAATTGGGTGCCTATGACTATTACAAAGAAATCGGATAAAAACATCCATAAAATTCATTTAAAATTTGGATGAAAGGTTAACAGTCAAATCAAGTTTAAAACAGTCATAGACCAGTCAAATTAGATACAAATAACTTAATAAAATACAATCAGGTAAAACAATAATCAGAATAAAACATACACAGTATGATATAATTTCCCTCCAGAACAGTAGTTAGGTTCCATAGCCAAGACATTCAGTTGGATATTTCCCTTAGGAATTGCTTCCGGAGACTCATAGCTCGCGAAGCAAATTTTGCCACACATAAAGTGGTTCTTTTATTCCTATCCGCCAATAATTTGTCTAGCTGATGTCTAACATTTCTCCCAGGGACACTCACAGGGTGTCTTTTGTGGGGGAGGAAGGTAAAGGAGATTGTAGGCCATTCTGAGACTCTGTCCTTGAAAGGGCAGCTGCTGGGAGAGCCCTCTCAGCCCCACCCACCTCACAGGGTGTCTGTTGTAGGGGGAGAAGAGATAGGAGGTTGTAAGCCACTCTGGGTCTCTGATTCAGGGGGAAGGGTGGGGTATAAATCTGCAATTCTTCTTCTCCTCCTCCTCCTTTTCTTTTGCTTCTTTTTCTTCTTCTTCTTTCTTCTTCTTCTTCTTTTTCTTCTTTTTTCTTTTTTCCTTCTTCTCCTTTTTTCTTCTTCTTTTTCTTCTCCTTCTTCTCCTCCTCCTTCTTTTCTTTTGCTTCTTTTTCTTCTTTCTTCTTCTCCTCCTCCTTCTCCTCCTTCTTCTTTTTCTTCTCCTTCTTCTTCTCCTCCTTCTTTTTCTTCTTCCTCCCCTGCCTGGAAGTTTGCATCCCAACTTACACTTTCCACGGCAGCCCCTTCCCCCAGGTGAACTGATCTCTGTTGCCTGGAGATCAACTGTAATAGTGACAGATCTCCAGCCACCACCTGGGGGTTGGCAACCTTGCATACTGAATCAGGCCTTTGGCCCAGCAGCCGGGTCTGCCTTGTTGGCTTTCTTCAGGGTCTCAGGTTAACAAAGATCTTTCCTATCGAGTGGCCCGTTTCCCTGGTTATCTGACCAGGAATAGAAACCAGGACTTTCTGCAGGGTGTGCTGACCTCTGCCATCTTGGAAGGCTTTAAAGGGGACCAATTTGTGGAGGAGGGGGCTACCGGTAGCAGAGGCAGGATGCTGCTTTGTATCAGTTGCTGGGGAGGGCAGGGGGCAGTGGTGGTGATCCTACTCCTTGGTTTCCTAGAACCAGCAAGTCAGCCGTTGTGTGAGACAGGATACTTGGCTGGATGAACCCTGGTCTGATCCAGCAGGGCACTTCTGTTCTTATGAAGGCCTCAGCCTCTGTGCCCTGTTGTTGGCCCTCCAGAGGAACTGGCTGGCCACTGTGTGAGACAGGAGGCTGGACTAGATGGACCCTCATTGGTCTGACCCAGCAGGGCTCTTCTGATGTTCTTCTCAGGAGAAGGCCTCGACCTCTCTGCCCTGTTGTTGGCCCTCCAGAGGAACTGGCTGGCCACTGTGTGAGACAGGAGGCTGGACTAGGTGGACCCTCCCTGGTCTGATCCAGCAGGGCTCTTCTGATGTTCCTTGGCCTCTATGCCCTGTTGCTGGTCCTCCAGAGGAACTGGTTGGCCACTGTATGAGACAGGAGGCTGGACTAGATGGACCGTCACTGGGCTGATCCAGCAGGGCTCTTCTGATGTTCTTATGAAGGTCTCAGCCTCTCTGCCCTGTTGTTGGCCCTCCAGAGGAACTGGCTGGCCACTGTGTGAGACAGGAGGCTGGACTAGGTGGACCCTCCCTGGTCTTATCCAGCAGGGCTCTTCTGATGTTCCTTGGCCTCTATGCCCTGTTGCTGGTCCTCCAGAGGAACTGGTTGGCCACTGTATGAGACAGGAGGCTGGACAAGATGGACCCTCCCTGGTCTGATCCAGCAGGGCTCTTCTGATGTTCTTAGGAAGGCCTCAGCCTCTCTGCCCTGCTATTGGCCCTCAAGAGGAACTGGTTGACCACAGCGTGAGACAGGAGGCTGGAGTGGATGGACCCTCACCAGTCTGAGCCAGCAGGGCTCTTCTGATGTTCTTCTCAGGGGAAAGCCTTGGCCTCTCTGCCCTGTTGTTGGCCCTCCAGAGGAACTGGCTGGCCACTGTTTGAGACAGGAGGCTGGTCTAGATGGACCCTCACTGGTCTGATCCAGCAGGGCTCTTCTGATGTTCTTCTCAGGGGGAGGCCTCAGCCTCTCTGCCCTGTTGTTGGCCCTCCAGAGGAACTGGTTGGCCATTGTGTGAGACAGGAGGCTGGACTAGATGGACCCTCACTGGTCTGACCCAGCAGGGCTCTCCTGAGGTTCTTCTCAGGGGAAGGCCTCGGCCTCTCTGCCCTGTTGTTGGCCCTCCAGAGGAACTGGCTGGCCCCTGAGTGAGACAGGAGGCTGGACTAGATGGACCCTCCCTGGTCTGACCCAGCAGGGCTCTTCTGCTGTTCTTCTCAGGGGAAGGCCTTGGCCTCTCTGCCCTGTTGTTGGCCCTCCAGAGGAACTGGCTGGCCCCTGAGTGAGACAGGAGGCTGGACTAGATGGACCCTCCCTGGTCTGACCCAGCAGGGCTCTTCTGCTGTTCTTCTCAGGGGAAGGCCTTGGCCTCTCTGCCCTGTTGTTGGCCCTCCAGAGGAACTGGCTGGCCCCTGAGTGAGACAGGAGGCTGGACTAGATGGACCCTCCCTGGTCTGACCCAGCAGGGCTCTTCTGCTGTTCTTCTCAGGGGAAGGCCTTGGCCTCTCTGCCCTGTTGTTGGCCCTCCACAGGAACTGGCTGGCTACTGTTTGAGGCAGGATGTACCCCTGGTCTGACCACAGGGCTCTTCTGCGGTTCACTGCTTGTCCTTTGTGGTCTGGAGCAGGGCTGGGGCTAGGGTTTCAAAATGGCAGTTCCAGGGTCCACACCTGATGCCTGGAGGAGAATGAAGGTAGTCCGGCTGCTCAGGCCGGATACGGAAGACAGGAGAGGAGGCAGGTTTGCTTGCAGATGTCTCCTAGCCTGAGGACGGAGGCGCATTTTGATTCCTAGCGGCCAGTGGGCATGTGAGCGGACTCCATTGCAAGTCAGTGGCCTCCAACGGAGGCTTAGAAATGTCACATCCAATTAATGTCTCTCTCCGAGCACAATTCAATTTCTTCTCCGATCAGGAGCTGCTCGAGGCAGGGAAAAATAAAGGCTCCTTCCAAGATGGGGAGGGGGGGATTGCCTTGACAAGCCCCTGCTGAATGCGGACATGCAGCTTATTGCTCCCGTGCCGGGGAAGAGAAGACCCCTCTTTCTCTAAGGGTCACTGACGGGGGACTTCTCCAGCGAGTGGGGGCTGAGAGAGACGGGGGCACGTGTGACAGTGGCAGGCCCTGCGCTAGGAGCGCATCCTTTTGTGCTGGGATTCCAGTATGACCTGTGCACCTTTGCTGTCTGGGCACAGTCAAGCATACTAACCTTAGGACAACAATCTCGGCATGGAGCGAGTAGCAAAATTCACTGAGCAGCCCCTGTTAAGCTTTCTTTCTTTCTTTCTTTCTTTCTTTCTTTCTTTCTTTCTTTCTTTCTTTCTTTCTTTCTTTCTTTCTGTCTCTCTCTCTCTCTCTTTTTCTCTCTCTTTTCTCTGTCTTTTTCTCTCTCTCCCTCTCCCTTTGTCTCTCTCTCTTTCTCAGTCTCTTTTTTCTCTCTCCTTCTCTCTCTTTTCTCTCCTCTCTTTTCTTTCTCCTCTCTTTCTCTCTCCTCTCTCTCTTTCTTTTTCTCTCTTTCTCTGTCTTTTCTCTCTCTCTCTTTCTCTCCTCCCTTTTTCTCTCTCTCTCTTTCTCTCTCTCTCTCTTCTCTCTCTCTGTCTCTTTTCTCTCCTCTCTGTCTTTCTCTCCCTTTCTCTCTCTCCTTTTCTCTCTCCTCTCTTTCTTTTTCTCTCTTTTCTCACTTTCTCTATCTCTTTTCTCTTTCCCTTTCTCTCTCTCTCTCTTTCTCTCTTTCTCTCTCTCTCTTTCTCTCTCTTTTTCTCTCTCTTTTCTCTGTCTTTTTCTCTCTCTCTTTCTCTCTCTCTCTTTCTCTCCCTCTCCCTTTCTCTCTTTCTCAGTCTCTTTTTTCTCTCTCCTTCTCTCTCTTTTCTCTCCTCTCTCTCTTTTCTTTCTCTCTCCTCTCTTTCTTTCTTTTTCTTTTTCTCTTTCTCTCTCTCTCTCTTTCTCTGTCTTTTCTCGCTCTCTATTTCTCTCTCTCTCTTTTCTCTCTTCTTCTCTCTCTTTCTCTGTCTCTTTTCTTTCCTCTCCCTTTCTTTCTCTCCTTTTCTCTCTCCTCTCTTTCTTTTTCTCTCTTTTCTCACTTTCTCTGTCTCTTTTCTCTTTCCCTTTCTCTCTCACCTTCTCCCTTTTTCTCTCTCTCTCTCTCCCTCTCTCTCTTTCTCTTTTCTCTCTCTCTTTCTTTCCCTCTCTCTTTCTCTATCTCTTTTCTCTTTCTCTCTCTCCCTCTCTCTCTTTCTCTGTGTCTCTTTTCTCTGTCTCTCTTTCTTCCTCTCTCTTTCTGTTTTCTCTCTCTCTTTCTCTCCCTCTCTCTTTCTCTGTCTCTTTTCTCTGTCTCTTTCTCTCGTTTTCTTTCTCTTTCTCCCTTTCTGTCTCTCTCTCTCCCCCACTTTCTCTTTCTCTCTTCTCCCTTTCTCTCTATCCCTCTCTCTTTCTCTGTCTTTTTTCTCTCTCTCTCCCTTTCTCTGTCTCTTCTCTCTCTCTCTTTCTCCCTCTCTCTCTCTCACTCTTTTCTCTCTTTTTCTTTCTCTTTCTCTTTCTCTCTCCTTCTCCCTTTCTCTCTCTCTCTCCCTCTCTCTTTCTCTGTAACTTTTCTCTGTCTCTTTCTCTCTCTCCCTCTCTTTCTTTGTCTCTTTTCTCTTTCTCTCTTTCTCCTTCTCTCTCTCTTTCTCTGTCTCTTTTCTCTCTCTCTCTCCTTCTCCCTTTCTCTCTCTCTCTCCCTCTCTCTCTTTCTCTGTCTCTTTTCTCTCTCTCTCTTTCTCTCTCTCTCTCCTTCTCTCTCTCTTTCTCTGTCTCTCTCTCTCTTTCTCTCCCCCACTTTCTCTCTCTCTCTCTCTTTCTCTCTCTCTCTCTCTCTTTTCTCTCTTTCTCTTTCTCTCTGTCCCCACTCTCTCTCTATTCCTTCCAAGCTCCTTTCCTCCGTTCTTCCCTTCCTTCCAAAAAGGAGGGGGCTAATGTCTCTTTTGTGGTCTCTCTTGTTTTCCTTCCCTGTCAGCTCCATGGAAACTCAAAATTAATGTGCATCTTCTGAAATGTCTTTTTATTAGCTGCTTCCTGCTATGGTTACCGAGGAGAGTCAGAGCCCTGCTCCGGCTCTCCTTCTGGGCTTCTCTGCCAGCAGCCTGCAGTGAAGTCTTTTGGCTGAAGCGACTTCCCTGGAGGCTTTTGCGCTGGCCCCTCCTCACCCTCCTTCCAGAGTCACTGCCAGACAAGTTCAGGAGAGAAATCCCTGCTAGTTGAGGCTCAGCTTGCCGAGTCGCTAGAATTTCAAGGTGAACAAAGTTTTGAGTCCAGCGGGACACCTTTAAGACCAACAAAGTTCTCTTCAAGGCATAAGCTTTTGTGTGCAGGCGCACTTCCTCAGAAACAGTGAAACAGAATCTCCTCAACCATTATATACGAGGGGAGAGAGAGGAAGGGGCCGTTAGCTGAACAGAGGCAAAGCAGAAATTACCAGGCTATACATATCAGCAAATTATCATACAGCAGAATGAAGAATTACGGCGACCGGTTTCATTAGTTTGTCTTAACGGCAAGGCTGCTAACTTCTGACAGCTGGTGCTTGGCTTTCAGTGATATTTTAAGACAGACGACTGCCCCATGCCTTGTGGGGCATGGAAGTTTGCTCGTCTCTCATTCGCCGATTTTCCTGGCTTTTAAAAAGACACATTTTAGGCTGTTTCCCCCTGTTGCGATCTGCATTGCCGAGGGTTGATTTGTAGAAAAATTAGTGGCGGAGCTCATTAGCATAACTCATTCGCATATGCCGCCCCCCCCCACCGGCCACAAACAACCGGACGCAAGAAAGGAGAGCCCCAGGCGAGCTAGGCCTGCTTAGGCTTACTAGAGATCCAGCCAGCCCAAGCAGGCCTCACTCAACTGGGCCTCTCCTTGCTCACTCCCCATCAAAAGGCCAACAAGCCACCTGCTGCCCAAAATCTCATAAGAAGTGGAGAAAGGGTGGTGTGGGCTTCTCCAAAGGTTCATGAGGGCTGCTGGGGGTGTGGCAAAGCTCCTGGTGGCCGACCAGCCGCCTGCTCTCCTAATCCAGGCATTGTTATGCAGCTGCTCCACGGATAAGGTAGGCGGGGAGGAGAGGGTCTCTTCAGAAAGGTTCGGGAGCTGTGCTCCTGCATCCTCCTGCTGAATCTGAGGCCTGCCCTCTGTTGCCTCTTCTGAGACTGCTCAGAGGACACGTTTCGCTCGGCTTCTGGTCTGCACACAAGTTAATTTGACGTGCGCGTTGCCCACCTTTGTCTCTGCGGCAGGAGGAGGAGACTGTGAGTTAAAATCAGCTTGGGGCCAGCTGCCCCTCCAGGTGTGTGTGCTTGGCAGGGGGACTCCCTGGGTTCTGCAGGGCGTAAGAAGGCCGCTCTTTTTCCGCCTGGTCTTCGGGCCACTGTGTTCCTCCAGGCAGCTGCCAGTCGTGCCCCAGCTGTGCCCTGACCATCCGCGCCTCCGTGCCGAGTCCTGCTGACCGCTGGGTTTGCTGACTGAGAGAAAACAGGGACGGATTAAAAAAAAAAACGTTTTGTATTTTTCAAGTTTACCAATTGTCTCTTTTGTGCTGTTTTATCAGGTGTGTTTTTTGTGTCGTTAGCTGGCTCGAGGGCCGTTCGGGGCAGCAGGATAGAAATAAGAAAACAACGTTTTGTTAGACACAACTGTGCAAAAACAAAAGCCCTCCGGTAAAAACCAGTGCAAACGCTTTCAAACTTCAGGTGTGTGCCCTTGCACAAATTTACAAACTTTTAATGGGCCCCAAGTGCTCTCTTTTAGAGCTCAGCTTCACAGCCTTGTTTGGTGCAGTGACTATGTTTGCAGACTCTTATCTGGGAGAACCGGGTTTGATTCCCCCCTCCTCCACTTGCACCTGCTGGAATGGCCTTGGGTCAGCCATAGCTCTCTTATCTGGGAGTACTGGGTTTGATTCCCCACTCCTCCACTTGCAGCTGCTGGAATGGCCTTGGGTCAGCCATAGCTCTCTTATCTGGGAGAACCGGGTTTGATTCCCCACTCCTCCACTTGCAGCTGCTGGAATGGCCTTGGGTCAGCCAGAGCTCTCTTATCGGGGAGAACCGGGTTTGATTCCCCCCTCCTCCACTTGCAGCTGCTGGAATGGCCTTGGGTCAGCCAGAGCTCTCTTATCGGGGAGAACCGGGTTTGATTCCCCCCTCCTCCACTTGCAGCTGCTGGAATGGCCTTGGGTCAGCCAGAGCTCTCTTATGTGGGAGAACCGGGTTTGATTCCCCACTCCTCCACTTGCACCTGCTGGAATGGCCTTGGGTCAGCCAGAGCTCTCTTATCTGGAAGAACCGGGTTTGATTCCCCCCTCCTCCACTTGCACCTGCTGGAATGGCCTTGGGTCAGCCAGAGCTCTCTTATCTGGAAGAACTGGGTTTGATTCCCCACTCCTCCACTTGCAGCTGCTGGAATGGCCTTGGGTCAGCCAGAGCTCTCTTATCTGGGAGAACCGGGATTGATTCCCCCCTCCTCCACTTGCACCTGCTGGAATGGCCTTGGGTCAGCCAGAGCTCTCTTATCTGGGAGAACCGGGTTTGATTCCCCACTCCTCCACTTGCAGCTGCTGGAATGGCCTTGGGTCAGCCAGAGCTCTCTTATCGGGGAGAACCGGGTTTGATTCCCCCCTCCTCCACTTGCAGCTGCTGGAATGGCCTTGGGTCAGCCAGAGCTCTCTTATCGGGGAGAACCGGGTTTGATTCCCCCCTCCTCCACTTGCAGCTGCTGGAATGGCCTTGGGTCAGCCAGAGCTCTCTTATGTGGGAGAACCGGGTTTGATTCCCCACTCCTCCACTTGCACCTGCTGGAATGGCCTTGGGTCAGCCAGAGCTCTCTTATCTGGAAGAACCGGGTTTGATTCCCCCCTCCTCCACTTGCACCTGCTGGAATGGCCTTGGGTCAGCCAGAGCTCTCTTATCTGGAAGAACTGGGTTTGATTCCCCACTCCTCCACTTGCAGCTGCTGGAATGGCCTTGGGTCAGCCAGAGCTCTCTTATCTGGGAGAACCGGGATTGATTCCCCCCTCCTCCACTTGCACCTGCTGGAATGGCCTTGGGTCAGCCAGAGCTCTCTTATCTGGAAGAACCGGGTTTGATTCCCCACTCCTCCACTTGCAGCTGCTGGAATGGCCTTGGGTCAGCCAGAGCTCTCTTATGTGGGAGAACCGGGTTTGATTCCCCCCTCCTCCACTTGCAGCTGCTGGAATGGCCTTGGGTCAGCCAGAGCTCTCTTATGTGGGAGAACCGGGTTTGATTCCCCACTCCTCCACTTGCAGCTGCTGGAATGGCCTTGGGTCAGCCAGAGCTCTCTTATGTGGGAGAACCGGGTTTGATTCCCCACTCCTCCACTTGCACCTGCTGGAATGGCCTTGGGTCAGCCAGAGCTCTCTTATGTGGGAGAACCGGGTTTGATTCCCCCCTCCTCCACTTGCACCTGCTGGAATGGCCTTGGGTCAGCCAGAGCTCTCTTATCTGGAAGAACCGGGTTTGATTCCCCACTCCTCCACTTGCAGCTGCTGGAATGGCCTTGGGTCAGCCAGAGCTCTCTTATGTGGGAGAACCGGGTTTGATTCCCCCCTCCTCCACTTGCAGCTGCTGGAATGGCCTTGGGTCAGCCAGAGCTCTCTTATGTGGGAGAACCGGGTTTGATTCCCCACTCCTCCACTTGCACCTGCTGGAATGGCCTTGGGTCAGCCATAGCTCTCTTATCTGGGAGAACCGGGTTTCATTCCCCACTCCTCCACTTGCACCTGCTGGAATGGCCTTGGGTCAGCCAGAGCTCTCTTATCTGGGAGAACCGGGTTTCATTCCCCCCTCCTCCACTTGCAGCTGCTGGAATGGCCTTGGGTCAGCCAGAGCTCTCTTATCTGGAAGAACCGGGTTTGATTCCCCATTCCTCCACTTGCACCTGCTGGATTGGCCTTGGGTCAGCCAGAGCTCTCTTATGTGGGAGAACCGGGTTTGATTCCCCACTCCTCCACTTGCACCTGCTGGAATGGCCTTGGGTCAGCCAGAGCTCTCTTATGTGGGAGAACCGGGTTTGATTCCCCCCTCCTCCACTTGCAGCTGCTGGAATGGCCTTGGGTCAGCCAGAGCTCTCTTATGTGGGAGAACCGGGTTTGATTCCCCCCTCCTCCACTTGCACCTGCTGGAATGGCCTTGGGTCAGCCAGAGCTCTCTTATCTGGAAGAACCGGGTTTTATTCCCCACTCCTCCACTTGCAGCTGCTGGAATGGCCTTGGGTCAGCCAGAGCTCTCTTATGTGGGAGAACCGGGTTTGATTCCCCCCTCCTCCACTTGCAGCTGCTGGAATGGCCTTGGGTCAGCCAGAGCTCTCTTATGTGGGAGAACCGGGTTTGATTCCCCACTCCTCCACTTGCACCTGCTGGAATGGCCTTGGGTCAGCCATAGCTCTCTTATCTGGGAGAACCGGGTTTCATTCCCCACTCCTCCACTTGCACCTGCTGGAATGGCCTTGGGTCAGCCAGAGCTCTCTTATCTGGGAGAACCGGGTTTCATTCCCCCCTCCTCCACTTGCAGCTGCTGGAATGGCCTTGGGTCAGCCAGAGCTCTCTTATCTGGAAGAACCGGGTTTGATTCCCCATTCCTCCACTTGCACCTGCTGGATTGGCCTTGGGTCAGCCAGAGCTCTCTTATGTGGGAGAACCGGGTTTGATTCCCCACTCCTCCACTTGCACCTGCTGGAATGGCCTTGGGTCAGCCAGAGCTCTCTTATGTGGGAGAACCGGGTTTGATTCCCCACTCCTCCACTTGCACCTGCTGGAATATCCTTGGGTCAGCCAGAGCTCTCTTATCTGGGAGAACCGGGTTTGATTCCCCCCTCCTCCACTTGCACCTGCTGGAATGGCCTTGGGTCAGCCAGAGCTCTCTTATCTGGAAGAACCGGGTTTGATTCCCCGCTCCTCCACTTGCAGCTGCTGGAATGGCCTTGGGTCAGCCAAAGCTCTCTTATCTGGGAGAACCGGGTTTGATTCCCCCCTCCTCCACTTGCAGCTGCTGGAATGGCCTTGGGTCTTCCAGAGCTCTCTTATGTGGGAGAACCGGGTTTGATTCCCCCCTCCTCCACTTGCAGCTGCTGGAATGGCCTTGGGTCAGCCAGAGCTCTCTTATGTGGGAGAACCGGGTTTGATTCCCCACTCCTCCACTTGCACCTGCTGGAATGGCCTTGGGTCAGCCATAGCTCTCTTATCTGGGAGAACCGGGTTTGATTCCCCACTCCTCCACTTGCACCTGCTGGAATGGCCTTGGGTCAGCCAGAGCTCTCTTATGTGGGAGAACCGGGTTTGATTCCCCACTCCTCCACTTGCAGCTGCTGGAATGGCCTTGGTTCAGCCAGAGCTCTCTTATCTGGAAGAACCGGGTTTGATTCCCCGCTCCTCCACTTGCACCTGCTGGAATGGCCTTGGGTCAGCCAGAGCTCTCTTATCTGGAAGAACTGGGTTTGATTCCCCACTCCTCCACTTGCAGCTGCTGGAATGGCCTTGGGTCAGCCAGAGCTCTCTTATCTGGGAGAACCGGGTTTGATTCCCCCCTCCTCCACTTGCACCTGCTGGAATGGCCTTGGGTCAGCCAGAGCTCTCTTATCTGGAAGAACCGGGTTTGATTCCCCGCTCCTCCACTTGCACCTGCTGGAATGGCCTTGGGTCAGCCAGAGCTCACTTATCTGGAAGAACTGGGTTTGATTCCCCACTCCTCCACTTGCAGCTGCTGGAATGGCCTTGGGTCAGCCAGAGCTCTCTTATCTGGGAGAACCGGGTTTGATTCCCCCCTCCTCCACTTGCACCTGCTGGAATGGCCTTGGGTCAGCCAGAGCTCTCTTATCTGGAAGAACCGGGTTTGATTCCCCCCTCCTCCACTTGCACCTGCTGGAATGGCCTTGGGTCAGCCAGAGCTCTCTTATCTGGAAGAACCGGGTTTGATTCCCCACTCCTCCACTTGCAGCTGCTGGAATGGCCTTGGGTCAGCCAGAGCTCTCTTATGTGGGAGAACCGGGTTTGATTCCCCCCTCCTCCACTTGCAGCTGCTGGAATGGCCTTGGGTCAGCCAGAGCTCTCTTATGTGGGAGAACCGGGTTTGATTCCCCACTCCTCCACTTGCACCTGCTGGAATATCCTTGGGTCAGCCAGAGCTCTCTTATCTGGGAGAACCGGGTTTGATTCCCCCCTCCTCCACTTGCACCTGCTGGAATGGCCTTGGGTCAGCCAGAGCTCTCTTATCTGGAAGAACCGGGTTTGATTCCCCGCTCCTCCACTTGCAGCTGCTGGAATGGCCGTGGGTCAGCCAAAGCTCTCTTATCTGGGAGAACCGGGTTTGATTCCCCCCTCCTCCACTTGCAGCTGCTGGAATGGCCTTGGGTCATCCAGAGCTCTGTTATGTGGGAGAACCGGGTTTGATTCCCCCCTCCTCCACTTGCAGCTGCTGGAATGGCCTTGGGTCAGCCAGAGCTCTCTTATGTGGGAGAACCGGGTTTGATTCCCCACTCCTCCACTTGCACCTGCTGGAATGGCCTTGGGTCAGCCATAGCTCTCTTATCTGGGAGAACCGGGTTTGATTCCCCACTCCTCCACTTGCACCTGCTGGAATGGCCTTGGGTCAGCCATAGCTCTCTTATCTGGGAGAACCGGGTTTGGTTCCCCCTCCTCCACTTGCAGCTGCTGGAATGGCCTTGGGTCAGCCAGAGCTCTCTTATGTGGGAGAACCGGGTTTGATTCCCCACTCCTCCACTTGCACCTGCTGGAATGGCCTTGGGTCAGCCAGAGCTCTCTTATCTGGAAGAACCGGGTTTGATTCCCCACTCCTGCACTTGCACCTGCTGGATAGGCCTTGGGTCAGCCAGAGCTCTCTTATCTGGAAGAACCGGGTTTGATTCCCCATTCCTCCACTTGCACCTGCTGGATTGGCCTTGGGTCAGCCAGAGCTGTCTTATGTGGGAGAACCGGGTTTGATTCCCCACTCCTCCACTTGCACCTGCTGGAATGGCCTTGGGTCAGCCAGAGCTCTCTTATGTGGGAGAACCGGGTTTGATTCCCCACTCCTCCACTTGCACCTGCTGGAATATCCTTGGGTCAGCCAGAGCTCTCTTATCTGGGAGAACTGGGTTTGATTCCCCCCTCCTCCACTTGCACCTGCTGGAATGGCCTTGGGTCAGCCAGAGCTCTCTTATCTGGAAGAACCGGGTTTGATTCCCCGCTCCTCCACTTGCAGCTGCTGGAATGGCCTTGGGTCAGCCAAAGCTCTCTTATCTGGGAGAACCGGGTTTGATTCCCCCCTCCTCCACTTGCAGCTGCTGGAATGGCCTTGGGTCATCCAGAGCTCTGTTATGTGGGAGAACCGGGTTTGATTCCCCCCTCCTCCACTTGCAGCTGCTGGAATGGCCTTGGGTCAGCCAGAGCTCTCTTATGTGGGAGAACCGGGTTTGATTCCCCACTCCTCCACTTGCACCTGCTGGAATGGCCTTGGGTCAGCCATAGCTCTCTTATCTGGGAGAACCGGGTTTGATTCCCCACTCCTCCACTTGCACCTGCTGGAATGGCCTTGGGTCAGCCAGAGCTCTCTTATCTGGGAGAACCGGGTTTGATTCCCCCCTCCTCCACTTGCAGCTGCTGGAATGGCCTTGGGTCAGCCAGAGCTCTCTTATGTGGGAGAACCGGGTTTGATTCCCCACTCCTTCACTTGCACCTGCTGGAATGGCCTTGGGTCAGCCAGAGCTCTCTTATCTGGAAGAACCGGGTTTGATTCCCCACTCCTCCACTTGCACCTGCTGGATAGGCCTTGGGTCAGCCAGAGCTCTCTTATCTGGAAGAACCGGGTTTGATTCCCCATTCCTCCACTTGCACCTGCTGGATTGGCCTTGGGTCAGCCAGAGCTCTCTTATGTGGGAGAACCGGGTTTGATTCCCCACTCCTCCACTTGCACCTGCTGGAATGGCCTTGGGTCATCCAGAGCTCTCTTATGTGGGAGAACCGGGTTTGATTCCCCACTCCTCCACTTGCACCTGCTGGAATATCCTTGGGTCAGCCAGAGCTCTCTTATCTGGGAGAACCGGGTTTGATTCCCCCCTCCTCCACTTGCAGCTGCTGGAATGGCCTTGGGTCAGCCAGAGCTCTCTTATCTGGAAGAACCGGGTTTGATTCCCCGCTCCTCCACTTGCAGCTGCTGGAATGGCCTTGGGTCAGCCAAAGCTCTGTTATCTGGGAGAACCGGGTTTGATTCCCCCCTCCTCCACTTGCAGCTGCTGGAATGGCCTTGGGTCATTCCGAGCTCTCTTATGTGGGAGAACCGGGTTTGATTCCCCCCTCCTCCACTTGCAGCTGCTGGAATGGCCTTGGGTCAGCCAGAGCTCTCTTATGTGGGAGAACCGGGTTTGATTCCGCACTCCTCCACTTGCACCTGCTGGAATGGCCTTGGGTCAGCCATAGCTCTCTTATCTGGGAGAACCGGGTTTGATTCCCCACTCCTCCACTTGCACCTGCTGGAATGGCCTTGGGTCAGCCAGAGCTCTCTTATGTGGGTGAACCGGGTTTGATTCCCCCCTCCTCCACTTGCAGCTGCTGGAATGGCCTTGGGTCAGCCAGAGCTCTCTTATGTGGGAGAACCGGGTTTGATTCCCCACTCCTCCACTTGCACCTGCTGGAATGGCCTTGGGTCAGCCAGAGCTCTCTTATCTGGAAGAACCGGGTTTGATTCCCCACTCCTCCACTTGCACCTGCTGGATTGGCCTTGGGTCAGCCAGAGCTCTCTTATCTGGAAGAACCGGGTTTGATTCCCCACTCCTCCACTTGCAGCTGCTGGAATGGCCTTGGGTCAGCCAGAGCTCTCTTATGTGGGAGAACCGGGTTTGATTCCCCCCTCCTCCACTTGCAGCTGCTGGAATGGCCTTGGGTCAGCCAGAGCTCTCTTATGTGGGAGAACCGGGTTTGATTCCCCACTCCTCCACTTGCAGCTGCTGGAATGGCCTTGGGTCAGCCAGAGCTCTCTTATGTGGGAGAACCGGGTTTGATTCCCCACTCCTCCACTTGCACCTGCTGGAATGGCCTTGGGTCAGCCAGAGCTCTTGTAGGAGTTGTCCTTGAAAGGGCAGCTTCTGTCAGAGCTCTCTCAGCCTCACCCTCCTCACAGGGTGTCTGCTGTGAGGGCAGAAGATATAGGGCAGGGGTGGGGAACCTCCATCCCGAGGGCCGTATACGGCCCTCACGGTCACTTGGTGTGGCCGTCGGGGACTGCTGCACTGAAGCGAGCCATGTGGCAGCCTCCCTGGGGCCTGGCTGGCCAGCGAGCATCGTGGGGCCCAGCCGCTCTGTGCAGCAGCCTCCCCAAGACTAGGCAGGGATCACAGGGCCCAGTTGTACTGTGCGGAAGCCTCCCTGGGGCTTGGCGGGTCTACCAGAATCGCTGCAGGGCCTGGAAAAGTTACTGTCACAGTTCAGTTTGTACTCAGTTATCCCAGATGGTGCGACCTAATATGCTGATGAGTGTGTGACCTAATATGCTAATATTAGGGGATGTGGTCTAATATGATCGCAGAGTTCCTACTGGGGTTTTTCTACAAAAAAACCCTGGATCTATGCATTTGACTAGGGCGGCAGGGCTGGGGGGGGCAGGGGGGGGGCGCGAGCGTGCGCACGCCAGATTAGGCGCTCCCCAGATGACTTCAAATAGAAGAACAATTATTTGCATTAATTTTGCTGGCCTGAATCATTCTTCCTCCGCGCAGCACTGTTTTTTAAGCTGATAGTTTTTTATGGCCCGCGAATGATGTTATAAATATCCACATGGCCCTTGGCAGAAAAAAGATTCCCCACTCCTGACATAGGAGATTGTGAGCCGCTCTGAGACTCTGATTTAGAGAGTATAAATCTGCGGTGGTGTTCTTGTTGTTGTCCGGGTCACACCAGCAAGTCAGGAGGCTCTTGCAGAGGGGAGGGGGCCACCACCGAAAAGGCTCATATACAGATCAAGTGGGAAGCCCGAGGCGGCCGCCCAGTTGTCTATTTTGGTCTGCCAGGTGCTTCAAGGCATCCTAAGCTTGGTTGGGCACCCATAGATGGCTGCCTTCCATTTGTACCTGCTGGGGAATCAGCCCCTGGATCGCAGAGGACACCTGCGCCAGGCTTTCTTGCAGCCCAATCCCATCTCCCGTTCGGTGAGGTTCCCAGTCTGTTAGCATCTGAATTAGTCCTCGGCTAAAAGACACTTCGATAAGCCAGAGATGAGACTAAGATAAACTGCTTGCCCTCCAGTAGAATAAATATTTCAAATAAAATCAACCCCAGGCAGTCCAGTGAAACAGCTATTGATCCCTGAGAGCCTGAACTTAAACCCGATGAATATTCCAAGGATCAGCCCTCGGCGTCCGCCCTAAATGCTGATCAATATGCAATTACTTCTCCCCCGAAAAGAGTTCTCAAGTTCTCCAGCCAAAACGTGAACTTTGTTTTTTCGCCTTTTATTATTTTGACTCGCCAAGGTGAAGGAGAGTTGGAACGAGGGAGGCCTAGGAGGGGGGGGGGGTGGGACGCAGAGAGGTGACTTTTAACAAATGTTAAAATATTTATGTTCTTCTCCTTGGACTTTTCCCCCCAGCGGTCTGCTGTGCTGAGCTAAAAGATAACCTGCAATGTGTTATCTTCTAATCCCTTCGAGAGAGCGGGTGCTTCAAACTCGTGATCTCATTAGGCACGTAAAGGGATCCTACCATTGCAACCATGATGGAGAGCTGCGATATAATAGGGAAGGAAGATCAAGATGGGTCGCCCCGTTGTTCTGTCTGCAGCGCTAAAAAAGAGCCAGAGACCAAGAGCCCCTTAAAGATGAACAGAATTTGTGGCGAAGAGGGCTTTTCGTGAGTCATTGTGAGCGGTGACTCATGAAAGCTCACCCCAGCCGCAAATGGTGCTTCTGGACTCTTTTCTACTAATAGGGAAGGAAGTCTGGACTTGGCTTTGCAGGGAGATTATTGTAGAACTGTTGCCTGAGAGCCAGTCTCAGAACCGTTGACTGAGAGCCAATCTGGTGTAGTGGTTAAGCGTGTGGACTCTTTATCTGGCAGAACCGGGTTTGATTCCCCACTCCTCCACTTGCACCTGCTGGAATGGCCTTGGGTCAGTCACAGCTCTCGCAGAGTTGTCCTTGAAGGGGCAGCTGCTGGGAGAGTCCTCTCAGCCCCACCCACCTCACAGGGTGTCTGTTGTGGGGGGAAAAAGATATAGGAGATTGTAAGCCGCTGAGTCTCTGATTCAGAGAGAAGGGTGGGGTATAAATCCGCAGTTTTCTTATCTGGGAGAACCGGGCTTGATTCCCCACTCCCCCACTTGCAACGGCAGGAATGGCCTTGGGTCAGCCATAGCTCTGGCAGAGGTTGTCCTTGAAAGGGCAGCTGCTGGGAGAGCCCTCTCCAGCCCCACCCACCTCACAGGGTGTCTGTTGCGGGGGAGGAAGATAAAGGAGATTGTAAGCTGCTCTGAGTCTCTGATTCACAGAGAAGGGTGGGGTATAAATCTGCAGTTCTTCATATATGCTATTGCTGTATTATGCAAAGATTGTGCGTGAGTTGTATGTAACACTATTGGAATTTTGTTGGACTACATTTTTTTGGTGCATAGTGGGTTTTTTTCTTCATTTGTCACACTGTGTTTTCCTGCTTTCTTACTGTTCAGCTGCAGGGCCGGAATAGCAATTAGGCCAAGTAGACACTGGCCTAAGGGCCCCCGCACCTTTAGGGCCCCCGGGCTGGCTTTTCCCCGTGGTTCCCACCCTCCAGCTTGCAGCCCTCGGAGGCTGCACATCCAGCCAGCAACTGAGCCGCTCTCTGCCCGATTTGCCTGGTGCAGCAGCTACTAGCATCATCGGCAAGTTTGCCTTTCTCTGCCTCTCCCCCGCAGCTTAGTGAAAGGAGCTTTTGGGGGCCATGGGTGGTGGGGCAGGAGCTCCGACTCTGAGATAATTTGCAAGGGGGCCCCCAGTATTTTGACCGCCTAGGGGCCTCCACAGGGTTTAATCCGGCATTATTCAGCTGTAAGCCTGCTTTGGTACTTTCGGCTTCGTTTCAAGTCATCACTGTTCAGATATAGAAGAAGAAGACTGCAGATTTATGCCCCGCCCTTCTCTCTGAATCAGAGACTCAGAGCAGCTTACAATCTCCTTTATCTTCTTCCCCCACAACAGACACCCTGTGAGGTGGTTGGGGCTGAGAGAGCTCTGACAGAAGCTGCCCTTTCAAGGACAACGCCTGCGAGAGCTGTGGCTGACCCAAGGCCATTCCAGCAGGTGCAAGTGGGGGAGTGGGGAAGAAGAAGAATTGCAGGTTTATACCCCGCCCTTCTCCCTGAATCAGAGACTCAGAGCAGCTTACAATCTCCTGTATCTTCTCTCCCCCACAACAGACACCCTGTGAGGTGGTTGGGGCTGAAAGAGCTCTGACAGAAGCTGCCCTTTCAAGGACAACGCCTGCGAGAGCTGTGGCTGACCCAAGGCCATTCCAGCAGGTGCAAGTGGAGGAGTGGGGAAGAAGAAGAATTGCAGGTTTATACCCCGCCCTTCTCCCTGAATCAGAGACTCAGAGCAGCTTACAATCTCCTGTATCTTCTCTCCCCCACAACAGACACCCTGTGAGGTGGTTGGGGCTGAGAGAGCTCTGACAGAAGCTGCCCTTTCAAGGACAACGCCTGCGAGAGCTGTGGCTGACCCAAGGCCATTCCAGCAGGTGCAAGTGGAGGAGTGGGGAAGACGAAGAATTGCAGGTTTATACCCCGCCCTTCTCCCTGAATCAGAGACTCAGAGCAGCTTACAATCTCCTGTATCTTCTCTCCCTCACAACAGACACCCTGTGATGTGGTTGGGGTTGAGAGAGCTCTGACAGAAGCTGCCCTTTCAAGGACAACTCCTGCGAGAGCTGTGGCTGACCCAAGGCCATTCCAGGAGGTGCAAGTGGAGGAAGTGGGGAATCAAACCCGGTTCTCCCAGATAAAGAGGCCGCACACTTCACCACTGCACCAAACTGGCTCTCAAAGTTAAGGGACGTGTTTTGGATTGGCTTAAATTGTTCCTTGTGTGCAGAATTCCAAGGGTTGCTGTCAAGGACAGGCGTTCCTTGGTGCGGGACTTGTCTTGTGAGTTCCTCAAAACTCAGTCTTACACACCATGCTGTTTTAATCTCTTTGTAAAGCACCTAAGGAGCCATCATTCGTGGCAAGGTAAAGGACCGTTCCGGCTTTGTTTGCTTGCAAGGGACTCCCGGTGGAAGCTGTGCCTTTCTCTTTGCGTTGTGTTGGAAGGAGCCGCGGCTGGTTCAGAAGAGGCAGCCAAGATTCTTTCTCTCCCGCTCTCCCTCTGCCTCTGCTCTTTCCCCCTGCCTGTGTTCCAGTTCGAGCATCCCCGTGGCTGGTCTTTCAGTTCCACGCCCCTTGAACAAATCGGGAGTTATGCTCCGCTGAATGCGTCCGCCATCAGGCACCCGCGTCGCGCACCCCTCTGGTTGGCGTGGACTACAGACATGTCCACAGCAGTGTTTCGGAGGAGCGTTTTGCAAGGGCGGCTGTTGCGTTCCTTCATGCACCTGCCGTTGGCAGCGGCCAAGAAACAGCAGAAGATACTACTGGATTTGCTTTGCCTCGAAGCAGTTCTGCGTTTGCAGGCTAAAGCCGACCTCGGATACTGGCGTGGGTGCCATAGGCAGGAAAGGAAAGCCACTGGAATGTAAGGAGCCGGGTGAGGATCCTTTTGAAACCCCGTGTGTTGAGGCAGCCTGGTGTAATAATAATAATAATAATTTTTTATTTGTATCCCGCCCTCCCCGCCGAGGCAGGCTCAGGGTGTAGTGGTTAAGAGCAGGGGACTCCCATCTAGGGAGCCGAGTTGGATTCCTCACTCCTCCACGTGCAGCCATCGGGGTGACCTTGGGCCAATCAGAGTTCTCTCAGCTCCATCTGCCGCACAAGGTGTCCGCTGTGGGGAGAGAAAGGGAAGGGTGATTGTAAGGTGCTTTGAGACTCTGAGCGAAGAAAACCAGGGCTTAAAACTAACTCTTCCCTCACCACCTCCTCCACCACCACCCTCTTCTGAGAACTGTAGTTATGGCCATAGGAATAAGCAGCATTAAAAGCGGACTAGGTAGGTTTATACTAAGAGCCCCGTGGTGCCGAGTGGAGAGCCAGTTTGGTGTAGTGGTTAAGTGTGGGGACTCTTATCTGGGAGAACCGGGTTGGATTCCCCACTCCTCCACTTGCACCTGCTGGAATGGCCTTGGGTCAGCCATAGCTCTGGCAGAGGTTGTCCTTGAAAGGGCAGCTGCTGTGAGAGCCCTCTCCAGCCCCACCCACCTCACAGGGTGTCTGTCATGGGGGGAGAATAGTAATAATAAATTTTATTTATATCTCGCCCTCCCCGCCGAAGCAGGCTCAGGGCAGCTAACAGGACATGGTATATACCATGATTATTATATAAACCAATTGTAAAATACGGTTAATAAATACATTTAAAAACAGTTACATAAAATTTTTAAAACTACAACAAGTTAAGGTGCTTATTCCAAGAGAAGATAATGGAGATTGTAAACCGCTCTGAGTCTCTGATTCAGAGAGAAGGGCGGGGTATAAATATGCAGTTCTTCTTCTAAAGCTGCAGTACTGCAGTCCTAAGCTCTGCTCACAACCTGAGTTCGATCCCTGTGGAAGCTAGGTTCATAAGAACATAAGAGAAACCATGTTGGATCAGGCCAGTGGCCCCTCCAGTCCAACGCTCTGTGTCATAGAAGAACGTAAAAGAAGCCATGTTGGATCAGGCCAATGGCCCATCCAGTCCAACACTCTGTGTCACACAGCGGCCAAATATATATATATATATATATATATATGCACACACACACGCACACACACACACTGTGGCTAATAGCCACTGATGGACCTCTGCTCCATATTTTTATCTAACCCCCTCTTGAAGGTGGCTATGCTTGTAGCCGCCACCACCTCCTGTGGCAGTGAATTCCACATGTTAATCACCCTTTGGGTGAAGAAGAACTTCCTTTTATCCGTTTTAACCTGACTGCTCAGCAATTTCATCGAATGCCCACGAGTTCTTGTATTGTGAGAAAGGGAGAAAAGTACTTCTTTCTCTACTTTCTCCATCCCATGCATTATCTTGTAAACCTCTCTCATGTCACCCCGCAGTCGACATTTCTCCAACCTAAAGAGCCCCAAGCGTTTCAACCTTTCTTCATAGGGAAAGGTTCAGGTAGCCAGGTCCAGGTTGACTCAGCCTTCCATCCTTCCGAGGTCGGTCAAATGAGTCTCCAGCTTGCTGGAGGGAAAGTGGAGATGTGTGGGGAAGGCAATGGCAAACCACCCCGTAAAAAGTCTGCTGCGAAAACATCCTGCTGTGACTCAATGCTTGCACAGGGGACTACCTTGACCTTTTACTTTACCTATTAATGACTTCTGTGGCACAATGACTAAGGGAACCTCCATATTCAGAGGCACTTAACTTCTGAATCTTGGAGCCAGGAGGCAACATTAGGGAAAGGCCTTCGCCTCCCTGCTCTGCTATTGGCTGTCAAGAGGAACTGGTTGGCCACAATGTAAGACAGGAGGCTGGACTAGGTGGACCCTCCCTGGTCTGATCCAGCAGGGCTCTTCTGATGTTCTTCTAAGGGGAAGGCCTCAGCCTCTCTGTCCTGTTGTTGGCCCTCCAGAGGAACTGGTTGGCCACTGTGTGAGACAGGAGGCTGGACGAGATGGACCCTCCCTGGTCTGACCCAGCAGGGCTCTTCTGATGCTCTTCTAAGGGGAAGGCCTCAGCTTCTCTGTCCTGTTGTTGGCCCTCCAGAGGAACTGGTTGGCCACTGTGTGAGACAGGAGGCTGGACTAGATGGACCCTCCCTGGTCTGATCCAGCAGGGCTCTTCTGATGTTCTTCTAAGGGGAAGGCCTCAGCCTCTCTGCCCTGTTGTTGGCCCTCCAGAGGAACTCGTTGGCCACTGTGTGAGACAGGAGGCTGGACTAGATGGACCCTCACTGGTCTGATCCAGCAGGGCTCTTCTGATGCTCTTTTCAGGGGAAGGCCTCAGCCTCTCTGCCCTGTTGTTGGCCCTCCAGAGGAGCTGGCTGGCCCCTGTGTGAGACAGGAGGCTGGACTAGATGGACCCTCCCTGGTCTGACCCTGCAGGGCTCTTCTGATGTTCTTCTCGGGGGAAGGCCTCAGCCTCTCTGCCCTGTTGTTGGCCCTCCAGAGGAACTGGCTGACCACAGAGTGAGACAGGAGGCTGGACTAGATGGACCCTCACTGGTCTGATCCAGCAGGGCTCTTCTGATGTTCTTCTGAAGGCCTTGGCCTCTCTGCCCTGCTGTTGGCCCTCCAGAGGAATTGGCTGGCCACTGTCTGAGACAGGAAAAATCCTGCATTTAGGTAGGAAAAATCCAATGCATTGATCTAGGGGTCTTAGTGGATCATATGCTGAACATGAGTCAGGCAAATGCAATTTTGGGCTGTATCAGCAGAAGTCTAGCGTCCAGATCACGTGATGTGATGGTATCTCTTTCCTCTGCTCTAGTAGGACCTCACCTGGAGTATTGTATTCAGTTTTGGGCACCACATTTTTAAGAAGGATCTAGACAAGCTGGAATGGGTCCAGAGGAGGGCGACAAAGATAGTTTGGGGTCTGGAGACCAAGTCCTATGAGGAAAGGTTGGAGGAGCTGGGGATGTTTAGCCTGGAGATGAGGCGGCTGAGAGGTGATAGGATCACCATCTTCAAGTACTTGAAGGGCTGTCATATAGAGGATGGTGTGGAATTGTTTTTTGTGGCCCCGGAAGGTAGGACCAGAACCAATGGGCTGAAATTAAATCAAAAGAGATTCCGGCTCAACATTAGGACGAACTTCCTGACCGTTAGAGCGGTTCCTCAGTGGAACAGGCTTTCTCGGGAGGTGGTGGGTTCTCCTTCCTTGGAGGTTTTTCAGCAGAGGCTAGATGGCCATCTGACAGCAATGAAGATCCTGTGAATTTAGGGGGAAGTGTTTCTGAGTTTCCTGCGTTGTTCAGGGGGTTGGACTAGGTGACCCTAGAGATCCCTTCCAACTCTATGATTCTATGACCCTCCCTGGTCTGACCCAGCAGGGTTCTTCTGATGTTCTTCTCAGGGGAAGGCCTCAGCCTCTCTGCCCTGTTGTTGGTCCTCCAGAGGAACTGGTTGATCCCTTTGTGAGACAGGATGCTGGACTAGATGGACCCTCCCTGGTCTGTTCCAGCAGGACTCTTCTTCTGTTTTTATGACTATGAAATGGGTAGACGTCAGTTCTTGTGCTTCTAAGTTCTGGTCATACTCTGGAGACACATGACGGGCAGTGTGCTGATTGTGTGCTTCCAGGTATGCATCTCTTGTTTTTTGCTAAATGGTGCTCAGTACACACCTAGAGTGGCCACGCCCACTGTGTGACAGCCCAAATTGGGTTTCGGTAGTGGAGTCAGTTGACAGTGAAAGTGGGAGAATGGCCTTCCCTTGGGGGCTTCCAAGAAGGCCTGGGAGACATCTTCTTGGAAATGTTTGCAGCTTCAAGAGGGGATTGGATCAGTATATGGAGCAGAAGTCCATCAGTGGCTATTAGCCACAGCGTATTGTTGGAACTCTCTGTCTGGGGCAGTGATGCTCTGTATTCTTGGTGCTTGGGGGGGCACAGTGGGAGGGCTTCTTGCTCCACTGGTGGACCTCTTGATGGCACTTGGGTTGTTGTTGTTTTTTGGCCACTGTGTGACACAGAGTGTTGGACTGGATGGGCCATTGGCCTGATCCAACATGGCTTCTCTTATGTTCTTATCTCTGGGCAGTGATGCTCTGTATTCTTGGTGTTTGGGGGGGCAACAGTGGGAGGGCTTCTAGTGTCCTGGTTCCACTGATGGATCTCCTGATGGCACTTAAGTTTTTTGGCCACTGTGTGACACAGAGTCTTGGTCTGGATTGGCCATTGGCCTGATCCAACATGGCTTATGCTCTTACGTTCTCTTATGTTTGGGGTGCAGCTTCTGGACCCTTCCTAGTTTGATGATTACAGAGGGGAAGGAGTGAGCCTAAACCGAATCCTGCTGGATTGTGGGGACTCTCCTGGCACAGGGCAGAGATCTTTTGCAACTGCTGAGTTCCTGAAAGACAAGGCGTGTTCAGAGTTGAAAGGGGAAGAGGCTGGTTCTTTGTTGATTAGGATGGTGGGCGGGGGAGCCAGTCCTTTCCCCACCTGTTGGCAAAATGGAGAAGAGACTTGGCGGTGACGCCTGACAGCTCTACGCACATCCCAAGTGCCCGACGTCCCTTTGCACCAGAGTTCCGTGCCGGTTAGCCTGGCGACGGAGTCCATCCCCCACCTTCCTTGCGCAAACACATTCCCTCTTTAGATCAAGGCTGTTTGAGCAGCGTGGGCTGAGAGGTGCTTGTTCCGCTCCATAATCCTCTCCTCCTGACTGCAGTTGAAAAGGCAAAGTCTTTTTAACCCCAAAAGAGATCCTCTTCTCGGTAATTATTCAGGAGTGTCGTGTGCCCGCTTCTGTCTGGGCTGGTCCTCCAGGGGTCTGTTTTCCTTTTTAGTTTATATGCCAGAGAAGTAAGAATGGAAAGTTTTGGAAATGTTGAGGCCGCGTGAAGACTATGCCCCCCTTTTTGGAGAGAGTAGTGGCAATGGACATTTTTTGGGGGAAATCTTAAATATATGCAGTACTTCAGAGGTGTCAAAATCAGGCCCCCAGTGGGCTCCAGAGGCCCCCAAGCGACTGGCTGCCGTCTGCTTCCTCCCCCGTCTCTCTTGCTTCCTTCTGCATCACAGCTTGCTTTGCAAGGTTTGCTCAATCGCACAGCAGAGCTACAGAGCAAAGCCTCTGAGAGCCAGTTTGGTGTAGTGGTTAAGTGTGCGGACTCTTATCTGGGAGAACCGGGTTTGATTCCCCACTTCTCCACTTGCACCTGCTGGAATGGCCTTGGGTCAGCCATAGCTCTGGCAGAGGTTGTCCTTGAAAGGGCAGCTGCCGTGAGAGCCCTCTCAGCCCCACCCACCTCACAGGGTGTCTGTTGTGGGGGGAGAAGATATGGGAGATTGTAAGCCGCTCTGAGTCTCTAATTCAGGGAGAAGGGCGGGGTATAAATCTGCAGTTCTTCTTCTTCTCTCCATTGGCTGAAGCTCCTCCCTTGGGGAGGAAGTGGGGGAGGCAGAATTTGCTTTCCAAAGCTCATTCAATCGCACAGCAGAGCTACTGAGTCAAGCCTCTTCCTTCTATTGGCTGAGGCTCCTCTGGTCCCCTGGGGAAGGAAGGAAGGAAAGAGCCACGGTTTCCTTTGCCCAGTTCCCTGGATCCCATGGGAGAAATACAAAGAAAGCACACCTTTAAGACCAATGAATTGCTAAAGTTTTAAGCATAAGGTTTTTTTAAGGAAAAAAATCTTTAATTGTGTTTGTCTTTGTCTTTTATAAAGTTTATATCTCTGCTATTTATCTTAAATAGGTACACACAAGGCCTGACCCGACATTGGCCGGCCCGACAGGGTCTCATTTATGTCTGATTTGGCCCCCATAACATAATGGGTTTGACGCTCCTGCAGCATTTACTTTCCTGTCGACCCTAAATCTGCATTGAGCAGGCCTGTTTGGCCCCTTCCCGTTCTATGACTCTATTTAAAAACTTATGAGATACTATTTATAACACAGGTGTCAAACATGCGGCCCAAGGGCCAAATCAGGCCCCCAGAGGGCTCCTATCAGGCCCCCAAGCAACTCGCTGTTCTCTGCTTCCTTCTCCCTCTCCTGCTTCCTTCTGCATCGCAGCTTGCTTTGCCAGGCTTGCTCAATCGCGCAAGAGCTACAGGGCAAGGCTCCTCCTTTGGGGAGGAAGTGGGGGAAGGAGAGCTCGCTTTGCCAGGCTCTCTCAATTGCACAGCAGAGCTCCTGAGCCAAGCCTCTCTTTCTTCTGTTGGCTGAGGCTCAACAAGCCAGTGAGGTGTGTGAGGTGAGTCTGTGTGTCTGTGTTCTTTATAAAGTTTATATCTCGTCTGCTTGGCGTTTTATCTTATGACACGCATGGCCCAATCCGACAAGGTGAATATCCGACCCTCATAACAGCTTGAGTTTGACACCCTTGATTTATAACTTAACTATCAGATAACGCTGTACTATTTGGCATACGTATGCCATTTAAACGCGTAATGTCTTTGTTTTCAGTTAAGAAAAGTTGCAAGTATATTCAATATATGAGGAAGGGTTCCCTTGTTACCATCACACATTTCCCTATATTTGTTTCTTGCCGTTTGAAAGGTCGGAAAAAAACAAAACAAAAGAAGACTTGAAGGTAGAAAATACGTTTTGTAGTCAAGCAGAGAAGGCGTATTGTTTGGAGAGAAACGCTCTCCCACAGTAACAATCCGTAGGACTAGCAGCGTAATTGGAGATTAAATTAAACTTTATTACATTAAAATCACCAGACTCTTTAATAATGTATTATCATTAAACACACTGCAGCATAATAATTGCAAAAAAAAAAAAAAATTCTTGATAACGTTGCATTTCTACTGTAGGAATTGTCATTATCGAAAGCTGTAAATTGCCTGACATTAAAACAAAACAAAACAAAAAAATCATGCTACACTTTTAGAGTAAAACCTGGTTTTTCATTTCACTCATTCCTAAGGAGAAAAAGATTTACAGGTCTCCTCTTCCCCCAAATGTTCCTCCCAGTCCCCCTATTTTTCCACTTGGAGAATAAAAAATGCCCTTAGACTTTTTCATGCTATGCATTGTGTGTGTGTGTGGGGGGGGCAACCTTGCTTTAAGGAGCATTTGATGCCTCCTCTCCCTTGCTACACCGGAGCAGATCCTGCTGTGTTCCAATCCCCAGGTTCATAGAGCTCCTACAACTTAGCAGAGCCAAGCCCGTTGGAAAGTGTGCAAAATCCTACCTATGTTGGATTTACGGAAGGCATTCCTGACCTGCCCACCCCAAAGCAGTTTCCTCCTCTTTCTCTCCCTCTACTTCGGGGCTTTTTCTTTGTAGGAACTCATTTGCAGATTAGGCCACACCCCCTGACGTCACCATTGTTTTGCACAGGGCTTTTTTGGTAGGAAAAAGCCCAGCAGGAACTCATTTGCATATTAGGCCACACACCCTGACACCAAGCCAGCCAGGCCTGTGTTCCTGTGCGTTCCTGCTCAAAAATAAAGCCCCGCTCTACTTTCCCCCCCAGACCTGTAGCTGTTGCATAAGAACCCTTAAACATTATTAGTGAATTCTTATGGCTGTGAATGGGAAGTGCTTCTCCCTTGCTTTGTCCCTAATGCTACATTTCTTCCACCAGTTAGAAACGGGTCTCCTGGTTTGCCTAAGAGCCATAAAGCAACAAGCTTTCCTCCAGAATATTTTGCAGGCGTGTCGAACTAATTTGCTATGAGGCCAGATCTGACATAAACGGGACCTTGTCGGACCGGACCGTGTTAGGCCGGGCCATGTGTGTACCTCTTTAATATTAGGTAACAGAGATATAAACTTTATAAAAGACACAAACAAACACAATTAAAGACTGGGTCTAGAAGCCCTTCAACTTTGCCCCCCGTCCCCGAGCACCAAGAATATAGAGCATCACTGCCCCAGACAGTTCCAATAATATGCTGTGGCTAATAACCACTGATGGACCTCTGCTCCATATTTTTATCCAAACCCCTCTTGAAGCTGTCTATGCTTGTAGCCGCCACCACCTCCTGTGGCAGTGAATTCCACACTTTGGGTGAAGAAGGACTTCCTTTTATCCGTTTTAACCCGACTGCTCAGCAATTTCATTGAATGCCCACGAGTTCTTGTGAGAAAGGGAGAAAAGGACTTCTTTCTCTACTTTCTCCATCCCATGCATAATCTTGTAACATCATCTTCCTTCCCAGGGAGAAGAAGATCTCCAGGAGCAGTGCCTTGAAAGTGTTGGATCACGCCATGATTGGGCCGGAGGGAGCCGACAACTGCCACAAGTTTGTGGACATCCTGGGCCTGAGGACCATCTTCCCCCTCTTCATGAAGTCCCCCAAGAAAATCAAGAAAGTCGGCACCTCGGAGAAGGAGCACGAAGGTAGGACTGCCTCCCAGGAAACGGGCGCCCCTCAGAGGCCCCATTGACTTCAATGAAGGCCAGGAACTTTTCGGTCCGGGCCCCTACCTGGTGGAATGACCTCCTGTTGGAGATCCGGGCCCTGCGGGACTTATCTAAGTTTCGCAGGGCCTGCAAGATAGATCTCTGGAGATTGTGAGCCGCTCTGAGACTCCCACCTCCTGTGGCAGTGAATTCCACATGTTTCACCCTTTGGGTGAAGAAGTACTTCCTTTTATCCGTTTTAACGTGTCTGCTCAGCAATTTCATTGAATGGCCACGAGTTCTTGTATTGTGAGAAAGGGAGAAAAGGACTTCTTTCTCCATCCCATGCATTATCTTGTAAACCTCTATCATGTCACCCCTCAGTTGACGTTTCTCCAAGCTAAAGAGCCCCAAACGTTTCAACCTTTCTTCATAGGGAAAGTGTTCCAGCCCTTTAATCATTCTAGTTGCCCTTTTCTGGACTTTCTCCAATGCTATAATATCTTCTTCTTCCACCAGGCATTCAATGAAATTACTGAGCAGTCAGGTTAGAACAGATAAAAGGAGGTACTTCTTCACCCAAAGGGTGATTAACATGTGGAATTCACTGCCACAGGAGGTGGTGGTGGCTACAAGCATAGCCAGCTTCAAGAGGGGGTTAGATAAAAATATGGAGCAGAGGTCCATCAGTGGCTATTAGCCACAGTGTGTATATATATGTATATACTTTTTTGTATATATATATATATATTTTGACCACTGTGTGACACAGAGTGTTGGACTGGATGGGCCATTGACCTGATCCAACAGAGCTTCTCTCATGTCCTTATGATCTAGCGGGTGTCCTCTGAAGTCATCTCCTTCCCCCCCAGCACCCTACTATCAAGGTGCTCAATTTTTTGCTGAAAGCTTCCAGCCTGTATGCTGTTGTCTGGTTCGCTGCCGATTGCGCGGATTGTGGTCTTTTGATTTCACGTGATATTTTTGTACCTGTGATGCTGCTTAATTTGATGGGGTCCGTTTAATGCAGTTTTAATGTTGTAAGCCGCCCTGAACCCGCTTGCGGAATAGGACGGGGTATAAATTGAAAAATTAAAGTAAAGTAAATTAAAAAGCTTGGCTCATCGGAGCATTGTGCATCCCCCTGCCCCACCCCACCTGCCCTCCGCCGCGGCTCAGAATGCGTCAGCAGTCTTGCTCAGGCAGAGCACGCGCAAGGACGCTCTGCGACTCCGAGCCAGCCGAACTACCGGCGTGGTGCTTAATTAGCTCTTGCATATGCGAATGTGGGCCTGCCGTTTGAAGTTGCCTCTTTGATGCCAAACTCTTTTGAAAAGAGTAATGAGCCAACTGCAAATGTCACCTCCAAAGCAGTGTCTTTTTTCCTGGTTCCAAGCGCTGGAGTGTGACGTGAGCATCAGGCTTTGGCAGGCGCAAACTTCTTGCGGCCACCTTTCCTCCTCCCCTCGTTTTCCCCTCCGCCTGCCCTCTCCCTGGGTGGCTCTGTGTTTGGCAGTGATCCAGTCAACCTGATCTGAGGATTTGGGCACAAATCAGCCAGTATCATAATGCCCCTGTATAAATCGATGGGGCGGTCTCATTTGGAATACTGTGTACAATTCTGGTCACCGCACCTCAAAAAAGACACAGAGTGTTGGACTGGAGGGGCCATTGGCGTGATCCAACATGGCTTCTCTTATGTTCTTATGTGACACAGAGTGTTGGACTTGAGGGGCCACTGGCCTGATCCAACAGGGCTTCTCTTCTGTTCTTTTGTGACAGAATTTTGGACTGGAGGGGCCACTGGTCTGATCCAACAGGGCATCTCTTACGTTCTTATGTGACACAGAGTGTTGGACTGGATGGGCCACTGGCCTGATCCAACAGGGCTTCTCTTATGTTCTTATGTGACACAGAGTGTTGGACTGGAGGGGCCACTGGCCTGATCCAACAGGGCTTCTCTTATGTTCTTCTGTGACACAGAGTGTTGGACTGAAGGGGCCATTGGCCTGATCCAACATGGCTCCTGTTATGTTCTTATGTGACACAGAGTGTTGGACTGGAGGGCCCCCTGGCCTGATCCAACAGGGCTTCTCTTATGTTCTTCTGTGACACAGAGTGTTGGACTGAAGGGGCCACTGGCCTGATCCAACAGGGCTTCTCTTATATGATACAGAGTGCTGGACTGGAGGGGCCACTGGCCTGATCCAACAGGGCTTCTCTTATATTCTTATGTTCTTACCCTTCTGGCCCTTGAGGAAGTGGCTTGCTTTTGTCTTGAGCTGAGGGCTCTTTGCGGCAGGCAAAAGCTCCCCCCCCACTTTAAATCCCCAGGCCTGCTCTTCTAGAGGAAGAGCTCTTTGCTCCAGACGCAGAAGGCATTTAATTTCCTGTTAAATAAGTGGTGCTGTGCAGGACAGAGAAGAGATGCCAGCTGGAATTGGGCACTTCACGGAGAAGGCAGGGAAAGTAATGAGGTGTGAGCGTTTCAGGCATCAGTTTGGCCTGAGCCCACGTGGCACTGGAATAACTGCAGATACCGCCATCCCCCCCCCCCCCCGCCCCTGCTTCTCTCCACTTTATTTGTCTTATTTATTTGCATGTTGCCCTTTGACTAAGAGAGTCCCCGAGGAACCTTCCCCGGCGGTCTTCCTTGCCTCAAAACCTTGGCTGCGAGCGTCTCTGTTGTGTTTCTGTGTGTGTGTGTGCGGGGGGGGGGGGGGTTGTGCCTTCGTAGCACTCAGTAAATGAAAGCGAGGAGGGCTCAGCACCCAGTGAGGCCCCGCGCTTTCGCTCGACCTGCGCTGTGAAGCGAGGGCCATGCGTCTGCTTGCTGGCAAGCCCCACGGCGGGTGCTTCCACTGGGAGCCAAGGGCCAGGCGAGAGACGGGCTCAGCCAGGGGGTGTTTCCCTCCCCACATACGTGCCCATGGCGAGCTGGAGACAGAACGCTCACTCTTAGAGCCGCTAGCGTTAGAATTGTGCTGCGGCCGTTAGGAATTCAGCGATGTTCTATTAAGGAAAGTCGTGGGGTGGCAAGCCAGAAGGAGCCTTGGGGCTGCTGCAGGGACGCCTGGGTGGACTGAGAGGGGATAGGATCCCCATCTTCAAGTCCTTGAAACGCTGTCATACCGAGGATGGGGTGGAATTGTTTTCTGTGGCCCTGGAAGGTAGGACCAGAACCAACAGGTTGAAATTAAATCAGAAGAGTTTCTGGCTCAACATTAGGAAGAACTTCCTGACAGTTAGAGCGGTTCCTCAGTGGAACAGGCTTCCTCGGGAGGTGGTGGGCTCTCCTTCCTTGGAGGTTTTTAAACAGAGGCTAGATGGCCATCTGACAGCAGTGAAGATCCTGTGAATTTAGGGGGAGGTGTTTGTGAGTTTCCTGCATTGTGCAGGGGTTTGGACTAGATGACCCTGCAGGTCCCTTCCAACTCTAGGATTCTATGATTAAGAAGAACTTCCTGACCATTTGAGCGGTTCCTCAGTGGAACGGGCTTCCTTGGGAGGTGGTGGGCTCTCCTTCCTTGGAGGCTTTTAAGCAGAGGCTGGAGGACCATTTTACAGCAATGAAGGTCCTGTGGATTTAGGGGGAGGTGTTTGTGAGTTTCCTGCTTTGTGCAGGGGGTTAGACTAGATGACCCTGGCGGTCCCTTCCAGCTCTATGGAGTCTAAGTTCCCACAGCCTTCCTCCTCGGGAGGTGGTGGGCTCTCCTTCCTTGGAGGTTTTTAAACAGAGGCTGGATGGCCATCTGACAGCAATGAGGATCCTGTGAATTTAAAAAGGTAAAGGTAGGGGGAGGCGTTTGTGAGTTTCCTGCATTGCGCAGGTGGTTGGACTAGATGACCCTGGAGGTCCCTTCCAGCTCTGTGATTCTGTGGTTCTGTGACTCTGCCTCTGTGGGGGAAGGGGCTCTGGGGAGTGCAGGAGGGCATGTGGGGGGGGGGGGAGAAGGAGCACTCCTCTATACAGTCTTGCAAGGCCAACGTGCTCTGTTGAGGCATCTTGTGAAGCAATAGGGAATTGGTGTCAGGGTGGAATTGTGCCCAAAGCAACTGGGGGGAGAGGAGTTTGACTTTGGTGTGTTTCCTTTCCCCCCATGGTCTGAAACGCCACTGCAGTTTGGCTTCCGAAGGGGTTTTCTCCGTTCTGCATCGTCCTGTGTCTGTGATGTTGCCCACAACAGCTCATGTTAGCCCAGGGGTGGCCAGACTTGTTTAACTGAAGAGCCACACAGAAAAAAAGTCAGATGTTTGAGAGCTGCAATTTAAGAACATCAGATGTTTGAGCTGGAGGGAGGAAGGAAGGAAGGAAGGAAGGAAGGAAGGAAGGAAGGAAGGAAAATAGATGGGGAGGAGGGAGGGAGAGGCAGAAAGAAAGAGAGCCAGCCAGTTTGGTGTAGTGGTTAAGTGCACGGACTCTTATCTGGGAGAACCGGGTTTGATTCCCCAGTCCTCCACTTGCACCTGCTGGAATGGCCTTGGGTCAGCCATACCTCTCATAGGAGTTGTCCTTGAAAGAGCAGCTTCTGTTAGAGCTCTCTCAGCCCTACCCACCTCACAGGGTGTCTATTGTGGGGGGAGAAGATATAGGAGATTGTAAGCCACTCTGAGTCTCTGATTTAGAGAGAAGTCTGGGGTATAAATCTACTGTCTTCTTGAGAGCCAGTTTGATGTAGTGGTTAAGTGTGCGGACTCTTATCTGGGAGAATCGGGTTAGATTCCCCGTTCCTCCACTTGCAGCTGCTGGAATGGCCTTGGGTCAGCTATAGCTCTCATAGGAGTTGTCCTTGAAAGGGCAGCTTCTGGGAGAACTCTCTCAGCCCCACCTACCTCACAGGGTGTCTGTCGTGTGTGGGGGGAAGGTAAAGGAGATTGTGAGCTGCTCCGAGACTCTGAGATTCAGAGTATAGGGCGGGATATAAATCCAGTATAATCAACTTTAACGTTAAATGCATTCTCCAAGCAACCAGCTGACTCGGAGAGCCACACAAGATGTGTGAAACAGCCACAGTTTGGCCACCCCAGCGCTAGCCATTTCGAGAGGTCTGTTCTCGGCACCATTGGCATGCTGTTGTCTAAATGGCATAGGGTGCCTTTTTTGGTTTTGGTGGGCAGGCAGAGTTGGGGGCAGTATTCTTCATCTCTGGCTCCACAGTCGACTCTGTAAGGGTGTGGGATTACCTCCCCCCTCAGAGGCACCTATTAGAGAAGGTTTCCATAAACTGCTAATTGGTTGTTGTGGAATTCAAGCAAAGCGAACTGGGAATTTCCACATGGAATTCTGCCTCCGGCTATTCAGATGGTGTGATTCAAAATTCAGGCTCTGACATTTGAGTTTTAAACTCTGAGCTCACGGCTGAGGGCTCAGATTCAGTTTTGAACCTCTTCCGGGAGTTAGATTTGCTTTTGGGGAGAAAAAGATGGACAGCTTTTATGTTCAAATAGCAAACTTCCATTCTTTGAAATGCCAAATGCTCCCAAGAAAGAAGAAGGTGCACAGTATCCTGAGCTTTCTTTCTTAATGTTTAGGTGCGTTAATTAATTTGAATCTGTCTGCAGTAATGTTCAGATTTCGCGTATAACTGGAGCCAAGAGAAATCTGGTTTGCTGTTGGGTATGTATGCTTCGCTCGCTCTGTCCCTCAAGAATTGCGGTTGAACAAGATTTTGGATGTACACATGCTAGTGTGCGAGTTAACTGGGTTTACTTTCTCCCTTCGGTGTCTGATATACTAAGCCTGGATTAAGCTCTGGTTTGAGATCCTACTTAGCAAGGAGAAGAAGAAGCAGAAGATATTAGATTTATATCACGCCCTCCACTCTGAAGAGTCTCAGAGCGGCTCACAATCTCCTTTCCCTTCCTCCCCCACAACAGACAGCCTGTAACGTGGGTGGGGCTGGAGAGGGCTCTCACAGCAGCTGCCCTTTCAAGGACAACCTCTGCCAGAGCTCTGGCTGACCCAAGGCCGTTCCAGCAGGTGCAAGTGGAGGAGGGGGGAATCAAACCCGGTTCTCCCAGATAAGAGAGCTCTGGCTGACCCAAGGCCATTCCAGCAGGTTCAAGTGGAGGAGTGGGGAATCAAACCCGGTTCTCCCAGATAAGAGAGCTCTGGCTGACCCAAGGGCATTTCAGCAGCTGCAAGTGGAGGAGGGGGGAATCAAACCCGGTTCTCCCAGATAAGAGTCCGCGCACTTAACCACTACACCAAACTGGCGTAGGAGGAAATGTAATGCCCATTAACTGAACATCTGCATTTCTGTGCTGCTGATGTTTAACCTAGTTTTGTTGTTGCTGTTTACACTTGTCAGGGATCCTGCATGGAGCAGGGGGGGTTGTCTAGATAGCCTGAAGGGCCCCTTCCAACTCTATGATTCTTGGCACAGGGGAGAGGCCGGAAGGCAGGAAGTCATGGTAGAGAACTCACTGGAAATGTCAAGACAGTGTGCGATTCCAATAAAAAAGGCCAACGCCATGCTGGGAATTATTAGGAAGGGAATTGAAAACAAATCAGCCAGTATCATAATGCCCTTGTATAAATCGATGGTGTGGTCTCATTTGGAGTACTGTGTGCAGTTCTGGTCGCCGCACCTCAAAAAGGATATTATAGCATTGGAGAAAGTCCAGAAAAGGGCAACTAGAATGATTAAAGGGCTGGAACACTTTCCCTATGAAGAAAGGTTGAAACGCTTGGAGCGTTTGGAGAAACATCGACTGCGGGGTGACATGATAGAGGTTTACAAGATAATGCATGGGATGGAGAAAGTAGAGAAAGAAGTACTTTTCTCCCTTTCTCACAATACAAGAACTCGTGGGCATTCAATGAAATTGCTGAGCAGTCAGGTTAGAATGGATAAAAGGAAGTCCTTCTTCACCCAAAGGGTGATTAACATGTGGAATTCACTGCCACAGGAGGTGGTGATGGCGGCTACAAGCATAGACAGCTTCAAGAGGGGTTTGGATAAAAATATAGAGTAGAGGTCCATCAGTGGCTATTAGCCACAGTATATTTTTGGAACTGTCTGGGGCAGTGATGCTCTGTATTCCTGGTGCTTGAGGGGGGGGGGGCAAAGTGGAAGGGCTTCTAGACCCACTTGTGAACCTCCTGATGGCACTTGAGGGGGTATTTTACCACTGTGTGACACAGAGTGTTGGACTGGATGGGCCATTGGCCTGATCCAACATGGCTTCTCTTATGTTCTTATGACCAAACCTCTTATTTCTTCTACTGGCTGAGGCTCCTCCCCCTCCCAGTTCCCTGGGGAAGGAAGGAAAGAGCCAGAGCTTCCTTTGCCCAGTTCCCTGGATCCCATGGGAGAAATATAAAGAAAGCACCTTTAAGACCAACAAGTGCTAATGTCTTAAGCATGTTTTACGGAGTGGGGTTTTTAAATCTTCAACTGTGCTGTCTGTGTCCTTTATAAAGTTTATACCTCTGCTACCTAATCTTAAATAGGTACACATATGGCCTGGCCTGACAGGATCTCATGTATATCCGATTTGGCCCTCATGACAAATGAGTTTGACCCCCCCCCCCCTGCTAGTGGGGCTGTCCTTGGCCTCGCCTGCACTGCAGGAGCGTGAGCCCCTTCCCAGGAGGCCGAGGGCAGGAGCACCGAGCAGGGAATCCCTTGCGGTGGAAGCAGCTCCTTGTGTTCCCAGCCCCCTCCCCGCCCTTGCTCTGCTGCAGCAGTTCTTGACAGGGAAACCAGCTTGACAAGGCAGAAGGGAGTCTGATTAATCCCTTGTCAGGAGAAGCTGAGCGGAGGGGTGGGGAAAGAAAATGGGATTATTGGTTTCCCTGGCTGGGGACTTGCCTGTCTCTCACTGGGTGATTCCAGGAAATGAGGGGCTAGAGGAGGGCGGGGGAGAGGGAGACAGGCTAGAGGTGGCTGTGATAGAGACTTGACTGTAGTATGCGCATTTTTTTTTTTTTAGTTTTCTTTGTTTTCTTTGTTTTGCATCGCTGGCCAGGTGAACAATTGACTTTCCTGCAATTGCAATTAATGGAGATGTTTCAGAGATCTCTCCAGAGTCTGTCCAGCCTGTTTTATTGGCAGAGGAGATGCATGGATTGTGCTGTTGTTTGTCTCTAAGCTTTTGCCCCTGGAGCTTTGCTGGGCCTCCCATAGACACAGGAACGCTCCCATGAAGCTGCCTGAAGAACTGGACGCTTAAGAACATAAGAGAAGCCCTGTTGGATCAGGCCAGTGGCCCCTCCACTCCAACACTCTGTGTCACATAAGAACAGAAGAGAAGCCCTGTTGGATCAGGCCAGTGGCCCCTCCAGTCCAACACTCTGTGTCACATAAGAAAAGAAGAGAAGCCCTGTTGGATCAGGCCAGTGGCCCCTCCAGTCCAACACTCTGTGTCACATAAGAACAGAAGAGAAGCCCTGTTGGATCAGGCCAGTGGCCCCTCCAGTCCAACACTCTGTGTCACATAAGAAAAGAAGAGAAGCCCTGTTGGATCAGGCCAGTGGCCCCTCCAGTCCAACACTCTGTGTCACATAAGAACAGAAGAGAAGCCCTGTTGGATCAGGCCAGTGGCCCCTCCAGTCCAACACTCTGTGTCACATAAGAAAAGAAGAGAAGCCCTGTTGGATCAGGCCAATGGCCCCTCCAGTCCAACACTCTGTGTCACATAAGAACAGAAGAGAAGCCCTGTTGGATCAGGCCAGTGGCCCCTCCAGTCCAACACTCTGTGTCACATAAGAAAAGAAGAGAAGCCCTGTTGGATCAGGCCAGTGGCCCCTCCAGTCCAACACTCTGTGTCACATAAGAACAGAAGAGAAGCCCTGTTGGATCAGGCCAGTGGCCCATCCAGTCCAACACTCTGTGTCACATAAGAACATAAGAGAAGCCCTGTTGGATCAGGCCAGTGGCCCAACCAGTCCAATGCTCTGTGTCACGTAAGAACATAAGAGAAGCCCTGCTGGATCAGGCCAGTGGCCCCTCCAGTCCAACACTCTGTGTCACATAAGAACATAAGAGAAGCCCTGTTGGATCAGGCCAGTGGCCCCTCCAGTCCAACACTCTGTGTCACATAAGAAAAGAAGAGAAGCCCTGTTGGATCAGGCCAGTGGCCCCTCCAGTCCAACACTCTGTGTCACATAAGAACAGAAGAGAAGCCCTGTTGGATCAGGCCAGTGGCCCATCCAGTCCAACACTCTGTGTCACATAAGAACATAAGAGAAGCCCTGTTGGATCAGGCCAGTGGCCCAACCAGTCCAATGCTCTGTGTCACGTAAGAACATAAGAGAAGCCCTGCTGGATCAGGCCAGTGGCCCCTCCAGTCCAACACTCTGTGTCACATAAGAACATAAGAGAAGCCCTGTTGGATCAGGCCAGTGGCCCCTCCAGTCCAACACTCTGTGTCACACAGTGACTAAATGGCATACATCCAAGAGTTCTGAAAGAACTCAAAGTTGAACTTGTGGATCTTCTGACAGAAATCTGTAATCTTTCATTGACATCTGCCTCCGTTCCTGAGGACTGGGAGGTAGCGAATGTCACCCCCATCTTTTAAAAGGGTTCCAGAGGAGATCCGGGTAACTACAGGCCAGTCAGTCTGACTTCAATACCGGGAAAGTTGGTAGAAACTATTATCAAGGACAGAATGAGTAGGCACATTGATGAACACGAGTTATTGAGGAAGACTCAGCATGGGTTCTGTAAGGGAAGATCTTGCCTCACTAACCTGTTACATTTCTTTGAGGGGGTGAACAAACATGTGGACAAAGGAGACCCGATAGATATTGTTTACCTTGACTTCCAGAAAGCTTTTGATAAAGTTCCTCATCAAAGGCTCCTTAGTAAGCTCGAGAGTCATGGAGTAAAAGGACAGGTCCTCTTGTGGATCAAAAACTGGCTAATTAATAGGAAGCAGAGAGTGAGTATAAATGAGCAGTCTTCGTAGTGGAAGACAGAAAGCAGTGGGGTGCCGCAGGGCTCGGTACTGGGTCCCATGCTCTTTAACTTGTTCATAAATGATTTGGAGTTGAGAGTAAGCAGTGAAGTGGCCAAGTTTGCGGATGACACTAAATTGTTCAGGGTGGTGAGAACCAGAGAGGATTGTGAGGAACTCCAAAGGGATCTGTTGAGGCTGGGTGAGTGGGCGTCAGCGTGGCAGATGAGGGTCAGTGTTGCCAAGTGCAAAGTAATGCACATTGGGGCCAAGAATCCCAGCTGCAAATACAAGTTGATGGGGTGTGAACTGGCAGATACTGACCAAGAGAGAGATCTTGGGGTTGTTGTAGATAACTCACTGAAAATGTCCAAGACAGTGTGCGATTGCAATAAAAAAGGCCAATGCCATGCTGGGTATTATTAGGAAGGGAATTGAAAACAAATCAGCCAGTATCATAATGCCATCATAATCGATGGTGCGGTCCCATTTGGAATACTGTGTGCAATTCTGATCACTGCACCTCAAAAAGGATATTATAGCATTGGAAAAAGTGCAGAAAAGGGCAACTAGAATGATTACAGGTTTGGAACACTTTCCCTATGAAGAAAGGTTAAAACGCTTGGGGCTCTTTAGCTTGGAGAAACATCGACTGCGGGGTGACATGATAGAGGTTTACAAGATTATGCATGGAATGGAGAAGGTAGAGAAAGAAGTACTTTTCTCCCTTTCTCACAATACAAGAACTCGTGGGCATTCAATGAAATTGCTGAGCAGTCGGGTTAGAATGGATAAAAGGAAGTACTTCTTCACCCAAAGGGTGATTAACATGTGGAATTCACTGCCATAGGAGGTGGTGGTGGCTACAAGCATAGCCAGCTTCAAGAGGGGGTTAGATAAAAATATGGAGCAGAGGTCCATCAGTGGCTATTAGCCACAGTGTGTATATATATATGTGTGTATATATGAGACACCTAGGTGAGAAGGGCGGGGTATAAATCTTAATATAAATATATATATATATATATATATATAAATTTTTGGCCATTTTGTGATACAGAGTGTTGGACTGGATGGGCCATTGGCCTGATCCAACACGGCTTCTCTTATGTTCTTAAAACCCTGGTGCCATCAGGAGGTCCACCAGCAGGGCCAGAACTCCAGAAGCCCTCCCATTGTTGTCCCCTAAGCACCAAGAATGCACATCATCACTGCCCCAGGCATAAGAACAGAAGAGAAACCATGTTGGATCAGGCAAATAGCCCCTCCAGTCCGGTATTTTGTCTCCCACTGTGGCCAAAACCCAGGGTCCATCAGGAGGCCCAGCGGTGGGGACAGAACTCCAGAAGCCCTCCCACTGTGCCCCCCCCCAGCACCAAGACGACAGAGCATCGCTGCCCCAGACAGGTTATTCCATCTGTATGTAGTTGCTAATAGCCATTTGATGGATCTCTACTTGGTACATCAAGTACTGTCTACTCAGACTGCCAGCAGCTCTGCAGGGCCTCAGGCAGCAAAAGTCTTTCACCATCGCCTGCTGTCTGATTCTTTTCAACTGGAGGTAGCAGGGATTGAACCTGGGACCTTCTGCCTGCAAAGCAGAGGCTCTTCCGTTGAGCCGCAGCCCTTCCTCGGCATGCACGTGAAGCTGCCCTCTACGGAATCATTCCATCAAAGTCAGTCTTCTTTATTCAGAATGGCCAGTGTCAGACCCCAGAGTCAAGGAACACGCGGAGGGTGAATTCAGACGTTTATTCCAAGCATGAACATATGAAGCTGCCTTATACTGAACCAGACCCTTGGTCCATCAAAGTCAGTATTGTCTTCTCAGACTGGCAGCGGCTCTCCAGGGTCTCAAGCTGAGGTTTTTCACACCTATTTGCCTGGGCCCTTTTTTGGAGATGCCGGGGATTGAACCTGGGACCTTCTGCTTCCCAAGCAGATGCTCTACCACTGAGCCACCATCCCTCCCCAACTTGTAGTTGCTGAACTGGGGTTCCAGCCTGTAGGCACCGCCTATATACGCTCGGTGGGCCATTACCAATTCAAGCAAAGCGCGACAAATAATAGCGGTGCATTTGGCGGACTTTCTACTCCCCTCTCCCTCCCCCCTTAGTCCAGGTGTTCTATCTACCAGCCTCTCCGTCTCCTCCAGCGCGACCTCAGTTGCTGTGTTAACAAGCGTCGAAGATAACAGCTTGGGGATGCGTCCTCCAGTCAAAGCGAAAGCAAAGCCAAGCAGCAAACGTATATTTCAGATTGGAATACAGACAGTTTCAGTCATCAGTTGCAAAAGTGTTCAGGGTTACTGACATACATTGTCTGGGTAGCTTCTGTTAAGAGGATACAGTGTGGGGATAGACTCTTGACATTCTGCTCCCCCCCCCACCCCAAGTCCCCTTCCCTCCAGGTTTGGTTGGATATTTATTGTGAAAGTCTTTGATCAATTTTTTGCAATTAGTTTCTGAAGCTGGAACCCATTCGGCTTGGCTGATAGGGAAGTGGGCCCATTTGATCAGGTAAAACAGTCCCCCCCCCCCGCCCGCTTCATCTTTGAATCCAATATTTCCTGCATTTCATGGTGAATTTGGCCACGTATCAGAGTCGGAGCTGGTGGTGACTGCGCAAACGGAGCTGGTGGTGACAGGCCAGGTCTGCGTTTGGAATGGAAACAGGGGCGGTCGTGTTTTAAGTCCTTAGGTCACTCTACTTCAACAGCCACTTTATTTATAATCCGTTTAATGGGGAACGGCCCCAGGTATTTCATGCCCAGCTTCTTACAGTTTTGTGTAACCGGTCGGTGTTTTGTGGAGATGTAAACTGTATCTCCTGCCTTCAGGTCCCAAAGCTCACCATGCTTTCTATCATACTGTTCTTTGTATGGCTCGCACCAACTGCTTCTGGATTGTCCCCCACCCTTGTGATATTTTTGACTACCAGTCTGTAAACTCAGTCGGGGCAGAGGGGGGAGAGGGTAGTTCTGGGAATGACTTCCCCTCATACCCGTTCACCACTTGGAAAGGCAAAGTTTTGGTGGCGCTGTGCACACTGTTATTATAAGCATACTCCGCAAACGGCAATAACTCCGGCCATTTGTCCTGCTGAAAGGACGTGTAGCACCTTAAAAATTGTTCGAGCACCGTGTTTGTTCGTTCTGTCTGGCTGTCGGTCTGCGGGTGATATGCTGAACTGACCCCCTTTCAACCCCCGCTAGGTTACACAGTGTTCCCAAAATTTGGCAACGAAGAAGAAGATATTGGATTTATATCCTGCCCTTCTTTCCGAACAGTCTCAGAGCGGCCTACAATCTCCTTTCCCTTCCTCCCCCACAACAGACACCCTGTGAGGTAGATGAAGATATTGGATTTATATCCCGCCCTCCACTCCGAAGAGTCTCAGAGCGGCTCACAATCTCCTTTCCCTTCCTTCTCCACAACAGACACCCTGTGAAGTAGATGAAGATATTGGATTTATATCCCGCCCTCCACTCTGAAGAGTCTCAGAGCGGCTCACAATCTCCTTTCCCTTCCTCCCCCACAACAGACACCCTGTGAGGTAGATGAAGATATTGGATTTATATCCCGCCCTCCACTCTGAAGAGTCTCAGAGGGGCTCACAATCTCCTTTCCCTTCCTCCCCCACAACAGACACTCTGTTAGGTGGGTGGGGCTGAAGATGGCTCTCACAGCAGCTGCCCTTTCAAGGACAACCTCTGCCAGAGCTAT